>NW_014577325.1:101198-106342 GCF_000485595.1 Priapulus caudatus | reverse complement strand
AATCTATGCTGAGATATCCCAATAACCATTGTAAATGTATATTCATCACAAAATATAACTCCTCTGGTGAGATATTGCGCATGCGCTAACACACTAACTTAGCCAGATTGTGTACGGACTGGTATACGCAGCCGAGACCTTACATGCAAGGTCTTCCTCCTATTTCTTAAATGATGTCTACTGATGGAATGTTATTATATAAATCTATGCTAGGATGACTCTTCTTCATTTTAAATGCATAATCATTGAAAAATACAATTTCTCTCGGAAGATATTGCGCATGCGCGCGCACTGTCTTAGGCGTGCAGTGCCGTCTGAGGCAAACTTCATAATATAGCTTGCTGAGGGAGAGAGGAGATGGGAGACTGAGGAAATGCGGCAGGGAAGATAGCTGGGGGCGGTAAACGAAGAAGGAGGCTGAGCGATGGACAGGGGAGGCAAGGGAAAGGACGCAAGAGCATAAAGTAGGTGTTTTGTACCCTACATGGTAGGGCGCTCTCCTAATTATAAACGCATGTCAACTAATAAAAGTTTATTAGGGAAATCTATGCTGAGATATCCCCTAACCATTTTAAATGTATATTCATCACAAAATATAACTCCTCTGGTGAGATAATGCGCATGCGCTAACACACTAACTTAGTCAGATTGTGTAATGGCTGGTATACGCAGCGGGGACCTTACATGCAAGGTCTTCCTCCTATTTCTTAAATGATGTCTACTGATAGAATGTTATCATATAAGTCTATGCTAGAATGACTCCTTCTCATTTTAAATGCATAATCTTTGCAAAATACGATTTCTCTCGGGAGATATTGCGCATGCGCGCGCTCCGTGTTAGGCGTGCAGTGCCGTCTAAGGCAAGCATCATAATATAGCTTGCTGAGGGGGAGAGGGGATGAGAGACTAAAGAAAGGCGGCAGGAAAGATAGCTAGGGCGGTAGAAGAAGAAGGAGGCTGAGCGAGGAACAGGGGAGGCAAAAGGAAGGACGCAATGACACAAAGTAGGTGTTTTGTAACCTACATGCTAGGGCGCTCTTCTAATGATAAACACATGTCAACTGATAAAAGTTTATTAGGGAAATCTATGCTGAGCTATCCGCTAACCATTTTAAATGTATATTCATCACAAAATATAACTCCTCTGGTGAGATATTGCGCATGCGCTAACACACTAACTTAGCCAGATTGTGTACTGACTGGTATACGTAGCCAGGACCTTACATGCAAGGTCTTCCTCCTATTCCTTAAATGATGTCTGCTGATGGAATGTTATCATATAAATCTATGCTAGGATAACTCCTCTTCATTTTAAATGCATAATCTTTGCAAAATACGATTTTTCTCGGGAGATATTGCGCATACGTGCGCACCGTGTTAGGCGTGCAGTGCCGTCTGAGGCAAACTTTATAATATAGCTTGGTGAGGGGGAAAGGGAATGGGAAACTAAGGAAATTCGGCAAGGAAGGTAGCTGGGGGCGGTAGAAGAAGAAGGAGGCTGAGCGAGGGACAGGGGAGGCAAGGGGAAGGACGCGAGGGCATAAAGTAGGTGTTTTGTACCCTACATGCTCGGCCGCTCTCCTAATTATAAACACATGTCAACTGATAAAAGTTTATTATGGAAATCTATGCTGAGATACCGCATAACCATTTTAAATGCATATTCATCACAAAATATAACTCCTCCGGTGAGATATTGCGCATGCGCTAACACACTAACGTAGCCAGATTGTATACTGGCTGGTATACGCAGCCGGGACCTTACATGCAAGGTCTTCCTCCTATTTCTTGAATGATGTTTACTGATGGAATGTTATCATAGAAATCTATGCTAGGATAACTCCTCTTCATTTTAAATCCATAACCTTTGCAAAATCCGATTTCTCTCGGGAGATATTGCGCATGCGCGCGCACCGTGTTAGGCGTGCAGGCCCGTCTGAGGCAAACTTCATAATATATATAGCTTGCTGCGGGGGAGAGGGGATGGGAGAGAGACTGAGGAAAGGCGGCAGGGAAGATAGAGTAATAGGGATGCCGAGGGACGGTAGAAGAAGAAGGAGGCTGAGCGAGGGACAGGGGAGGCAAGGGGTAAGACGCGCGGGCATAAAGTAGGTGTTCTGTACCCTACATGCTAGGGTGCTCTCCTAATTATGAACGCAGGTCTACTAATAAAAGTTTATGACAGAAATGGGAACGCCAGAGCAAGGACGTGAGGGCGACCTCTCATTGACTACTCAAGACTACTGGCCAGACAATAGGTTCGGACGTCTGAATTAATCTCTGTAAAGACCTGCAATTCCAGCTTTGATGCCGCCGCTAACCGATAGCTCTTGAAATGTTCGTGAAACATCGGAACGATCTTCATCACGTGACGTGCCTCTCTGCCTCTGTACTGCATCTGGTCTCTCTCAACCCTGTATGTACGAGAACAACATAGGATATCTATAATATCTATTTGTTCTATTTATATATAACACATAAGATTATCTACTGTTACAGTAATGTGACTAAAGAGCCAAGACAAGAGAAGACAGTACGCGGTGATATCTCTTATAGATTCGAAACTATAACTGGTAAGATCTCAATCTTTATACCACAAAAGAGGGCAATGGAAAGGTATCATTCATCTATGTTTCAAATGATAGTTGGAACTCCCTACCATGATACATCACAAGTAAAAGTGTTACGGCTAAACACGGTAGCGTCTCCTATAGTATGCATGTATACTAGCACAAAGAAGGATTCCCATGAGTTTTTCTAATTACCTCCGCCAAGGAGGTTATATGTTTTCGCCCCTGTTAGTTTGTTTATTGGTTTGTTGGTTTGTTTGTCTGTCAACAGGATATCTCAAAAAGTTACGAACGGATTTTGATGAAATATTTTGGACGGGTTGGTCTTGGGCCAAGAACCAATCGATTAGCTACCAAAACAATTGTTCCGTGTATTACGTTATATCCCGCGTGTATTACATTGTGTACAATTCTAATTCATGTAACTGAAATAAATCGTTTTATATCAGGCCTGAAATTGCTTAAAACAATGACTGTATAACGCTTATTTTGCTTCGATCAGCTCAGATTTCTTCATATAAGGGACCGTAATATGACTATTCTGATCGCAGGACAGCGTCAGTGATGACACAGCATGACTGTGCGCCTACCCGCAAACTGATGTACTATATATCAGGTTAACAGGCAGTTGCAGGAAGTGTCGCACAGATGTTTCCCCAGCACGTTGCATGCTGATGATATGCGTGAGGAAATGACAACATGTTTTGCACTCTCGCCCACTCTCGAAACTTTCCCCGAAGTCATGGCGACGGTGATTATTGGTCACTGGTTCAAATACGTCACGAATTACACACGTCCCCACTGACGACCGCGCCCACGCATATACGCACGCACACACATGCACACACGCACACCCCCACCGACGCAGGTACGCATGCATTCACCCACTCACCCACGCAGGCGCGCACGCATGCATGCACGCATGCACACGCAGATAATGCGCACACACGCGCCTAGATGTAGATTCGTACCTATTATAGCCGAATAAGGAGTAAGATTTAATTTGTTTCTGCGCCACCTCGCTGTCGTAATAGTAGATGCAACCTGCGTGGAGCACGACGTACGTGGCTGTCCCTGCAACCAAGCAGACAACGAACCATATATACAACTATATATATATATATATATATAATATTATATATCATATCTATCTATCTATCTATCTATCTGTATAATATCAAGAGCAGATAAAGAAGCACCCCTTCTTTATCTGCTCTTTGATAATATAAGTATATATATATAGTTATATATATAATCTTATATATTATATAGATAGATAGATAGAATAGATAGCATAATATATGTATGTGCGTGTGTGTGCGTGCGTGTTTGTGTGTGTGCGGTGCTGCAGCGCGCCGCCTGTGCGTGTGTGTGTGTGGGGGTGTG
The DNA here is from genome assembly GCF_000485595.1 of Priapulus caudatus. Lineage (NCBI taxonomy): Eukaryota > Metazoa > Priapulida > Priapulimorpha > Priapulimorphida > Priapulidae > Priapulus > Priapulus caudatus. Next base: position 102,386 of record NW_014577325.1, on the reverse strand, counting down.
TGTGTGTGTGTGTGTGTAGTGTGTGTGTGTGTGTGTGTGTGTGGTGTTGTGTGTGTGTTTGTGTGGTGTGTGTGTGTGTGTGTGTGTGTGTGTGTGTGTGTGTGTCTGTTTGTGTATGTGTGTGTTTACACATATACTGTACAATAAAGTTGAACAGGGTCCTGGCTAGGCACGACGAAATGTATTATTTTCGTAGCTCTATCCTAACAGCTATATAAGGATATATATCTATATATCTATAACAGCTATAACACAGAGCTGTAACTTAGGAATTGGAATCCCAGGATGAATAAATCAAAGTGCCCCAACTTCCTCTGCATGTACACTCGCCAGCAAATCCCCCGATATGTGCCAACAACAGTATTTCCGTTTTCTTCTGTCACGTATGTATATAACGTATGTGTGAATCTATCACGTATGTAACTATAGCCTATAGGGTTAAGGAACTATGCGCTAACCCGGGTTAGCAGTGTCTACCCGACGCTTAACCCGAGACAGCTCTTAACCCGGGTTAGTTAACCCTCCTCACACCTCGCGGGGTTACACTAAACCGGGTTAAGACGTATCTCAGGTTACGGGTTAGGCCATCGTGTAGGGTTAGGCCCTCGTGTAGGGTTAGTTAACCCGGGTTAGGCCCTCGTGTAGATGGTTAACCCGGGTTAAAAATCCTCGTGTAGACGGGGCTATAGCGGACAGCGTGTGGACGGACTTACACGTGCATTTTCCCGTGATGATCTGAAGACTTCGTCTGCGGAGATGACCGCAGTGTGTGCACTGGTCGTCGTCCGTGAGTGCTTGAGCTCCGATCTCGGCGTGTGGCTGGGGGACATCAACACACGGCTGCTGCATGCTTGCTAGCTTACCTACAAGCGCAATCTCAAACCCTACCTGCATATATGCGCACGCAATATCGTATCAGAATGTGTATATGCGGGCACACAGGAGGTAAATATATTTTGATAAATTTAGAATAATTTTGTTATGATAAATTTATAATAAATTTAAAATGAGAGTGATAATTTGTTGTTATTCATTGTGCACGGTGTACGTCAAGCATGAGTCGTACAAATGTATGTTCGTGTATGACTACCTCTCTCTTCTGTTTTTCCCCTACGCCCCCCCCCCACCTCTCCCTTTTCCCCTTTCTCTTTATTTATGTGCATGTGCATGTGTGTGTGTGTGTGTGTG
>NW_014577325.1:82845-101173 GCF_000485595.1 Priapulus caudatus | reverse complement strand
AGTGGCGCCACCGTCGTTGTAATCAAAATGTAGTCGTTAGTTTTAAAACATTAAAAAAAAAAATTTCTAATGGTGATTGAACCATGAAACTTTTTATGTAGCGTAATTATAACCTAAATTAGCTGAAAATAACCCTAGAACCTAGAGTAAACTCTCCCTTTAACATATATTTTACGATATATTAAAGAATGATGCAAAAAAGTGCCCTAACCCTAACCTTAACCCTAACCCTAACCCTGACCTTAATTAAATTTAAAAGATATGTTAAAATTAGAAGTGCCTAGTAAACATATCCTACCACCCCTTTCATCCGGCTGCGTTTTCGCCTGCATTGCTCGATAGTTGCGTTGCATGCTGGGAATACAATATGGCAGCGGCCATGTGAAAGGATATTTATGTTGTAATAACGCGTATACCAATGCCAGAGCACTACATTATCAAGCAATTATCCTGATAAAACCGTAAAAGCACAATATTTAATTGTGTCAAGACTTGAGTGTTTGTGCCTGCATGTGTTGAGTTTAATTTAAGGGGCCCTCACACGGCGTACGAGTTACTTATCGTTTGTCGGTCTGTGTAAGTGTTTTTATGTGAACACTGTCACTTAAAACATTGAGCACAAGTATATACATTCTCATCCATGTTCAAGAGGATTTGCAACTCGAGCTTGTCGATACTAAAAGATCTGCGTAACATTCTGTCGCCTGTAAGCATGGCAGAGGGCGCTATTAGTGCAGACACGAAGCGTGACCACGATCAAATATCGAATGATGGTGGCGATGCCGCTAGCGATGCTAAAAAGTTAAAAGTATCATCTGTAAGTTGTTATTAATATTAAATGTGGGTATTCTTCACATTTCAAAACTGAATAAATTCTACTTGCATGGTTTTTAATCTGTACTCGAACTCACAGGCACTTGGGACAGAGTCAGTAAAAACTGAAAATAATATGAACGCACATTCACTAATACTGAAATACTCAAATAGGCTCTACTACCGTACCTCTCTGTTATAGTTCCAATGTTGCGTCACTGTATATCAACTTTCCTTCATAAAAACCGTAGGTTTTTATGAAGGAAAGTTGATATACAGTGATGCAACATTGGAGCTGTAACAGAGAGGTACGGTAGTAGAGCCTATTTGTGAATGTACGTTCATATTATTTTCAGTTTTTACTGACTCTGTCCCAAGTGCCTGTGCTCGAACTCTTCTTGACGAGACAAGAGTAGTTAGAATAGTGCGAAATTTTTACATGTTAGTCACCAGTGAAATGGTCAGAGAGCTCAATACCGTTATTTCTGTAGGAATGCCACAAGCCAAATGTAAAGAAGAAGAAGGTTGCACTATTGATGATGTACTCAGGAGTTGGATACAATGGCATGCAGCGGTGGGTGAACACGTACCTTACAACTAGCACTGCAGCTGAGAGGGTCTATGTCCCCCAGGGTACTGCCGGAACGTACCCTGAGTACTATCTAATATGCCGCACCATACCTCGCCTACTCCACTAACGAGTCTAGGGAGTCGCCTACTCCCTAACCCTAACCCTAACCCTAACCCTAACCCTAACCATATTAAATAGTTACCAGGGTACGTTCCGGTATACCGGACCGTACCCAGGGTACGTTCCGGCAGTACCATGGGGGACATAGACCCTATGAGCAGCACTGCAGTACGTGTGCGGTTTATCTGCATGGATTCACATCATAGCCTAATTGAATTGAATCAAAAGCTATTGTATTTAAAATAGAAATATTTGATCAATAGTGGGCTCCTTTTAGGCAATGCCACTTTACCCCCAGAGTTTGTCTCATATTTGTTTATTATTTATCTATTTCAAGATAAGTATGATTAATTCAATTATGTTAGGGAACTTCCATTCCCGTGTGCGTGGGCTGTCCAGTATTAAAGTGATTACGTCACCGTAAATAGTAAAAAAGAAGAAAAACAATCCATTTTTTCACAAAATATAAGTGATTCTGTTCACTTTTTATGGTTAAATTGCTGCATTATACTTCTTATTTTACTATATTGTTTGACGTGAACATACACTCGTGACTCATACATAGCCCATAGCAAGCAATTAATGTTATGAACACTAATATCAAGTCGTCCAGGTTTTTTGCATTTATAGCTAGTTGAGAAACAATCTTATCAGGTAAGAATTTGACAATACATTTAGTCCCGTTAGTTCTTACTTTTAATGTAAAACAATGGCAACAAAAATGTTACAATTTTACCATAGAAAATTTGAGACGTAGTCACTTTAAAGTAGACGTGTGGAACTTTCATTCCTGTCTGCATGTGCTGTCTGTTATTAAAGTAGATGTATGGAACTTCCATTTCTGTCTGTGTGGGTTGTCCAGTATTAAAATTGATGTAGACGCGAATGGTATTTCTTTGAGGTGTTCTCGTTTTATCTTACTCAACCTTGTTACAGCAACCCTGGCGTGCGTACCATTGAGAATGATCTGCTGGATGCATTGGTACAGGCCCAGGTGGTGCCACAGGCACACGCAGACGACACGAAACGCATGAAGTTCCAGCGATGCGCCCGCACAGACAAGGGTGTGTCCGCCGCTGGACAAGTTGTCTCACTGAAGATATGTATGACAAATCCAGTGAATAGTTGGAGATATCCATTTTAGAGATATCCATTCCATTCGTATGAGATATTCCATCTCATATGTGGAATGTGATATCCATTAATGAGTTGTTAACAAATATTAGTTTAATAGTTGTGTTAAAAAATCGGACATGAAATTCGCTAGCAATCTGGTTATTTTATTTGAAAAAAATTATCGGCGAATACATAATCTGAAAAGGGTCTCACAAGTTTCGTGAGTCTGTTTGCAGCATTTGGTTCTCGTTGAAGCCGAGTTATAAACAACAATATTTCACGGCTTCACTTGTGACGTGTGATCACATTAGTGATTTTGTGAGAAGACAGTGCTTGGGACCAACACGCAGAAACAGCAATCTGGTCATACTGATTTCAAGCTGGTACTGTCCGTTGGGACATCACGAGTAATCCTTACATTGTTTATTCCATCGGTTGAGGTGTGCGATATTAAATGACCGGTGATTTTCTTGATTCTATTTACATGTTGCTGGAGGAGGATGCAGCAGCAAGGATTAACGAGCACCTTACACCACAGATTAGAGTTCTCGGTAAAAACACATTAACATTCATAAGTTCATCGTGTCAAGTTCTTATAAATGTCCTATAGGCGGTCCAATATTGTACAGAGGATGATTTGGGGGGTAATTATCTGGGAGGGTGATGATTGTCCCTGGGGGTAATTGTCTTGGGGAAATTGTCCTTAGGTGGGGTGGGAGTGATTGTCTAGGGGTATTTCGTATTAGTACTATATGTGTGTGTGCGTGTCGCCTTGCAATGGCCACAACTGCTGAAGGGACCGATAATACGGCTTGAGCCCTTACTCGAAGAGCACATGTAAAGCTATTTGAGTAGGGGCAGCGATCCTGTGTTAGTTTTTGCCGCGTCGCGGCGTTGGCGCGCTTCGCGCGGATCCGGCTGCAGACTGTCTAGCACTGCAGCTGAGAGGGTCTATGTCCCCCAGGGTACTGCCGGAACGTACCCTGAGTACTATCTAATATGCCGCACCATACCTCGCCTACTCCACTAACGAGTCTAGGGAGTCGCCTACTCCCTAACCCTAACCCTAACCATAACCCTAACCCTAACCATATTAAATAGTTACCAGGGTACGTTCCGGTATACCGGACCGTACCCAGGGTACGTTCCGGCAGTACCATGGGGGACATAGACCCTATGAGCAGCACTGCAGTACGTGTGCGGTTTATCTGCATGGATTCACATCATAGCCTAATTGAATTGAATCAAAAGCTATTGTATTTAAAATAGAAATATTTGATCAATAGTGGGCTCCTTTTAGGCAATGCCACTTTACCCCCAGAGTTTGTCTCATATTTGTTTATTATTTATCTATTTCAAGATAAGTATGATTAATTCAATTATGTTAGGGAACTTCCATTCCCGTGTGCGTGGGCTGTCCAGTATTAAAGTGATTACGTCACCGTAAATAGTAAAAAAGAAGAAAAACAATCCATTTTTTCACAAAATATAAGTGATTCTGTTCACTTTTTATGGTTAAATTGCTGCATTATACTTCTTATTTTACTATATTGTTTGACGTGAACATACACTCGTGACTCATACATAGCCCATAGCAAGCAATTAATGTTATGAACACTAATATCAAGTCGTCCAGGTTTTTTGCATTTATAGCTAGTTGAGAAACAATCTTATCAGGTAAGAATTTGACAATACATTTAGTCCCGTTAGTTCTTACTTTTAATGTAAAACAATGGCAACAAAAATGTTACAATTTTACCATAGAAAATTTGAGACGTAGTCACTTTAAAGTAGACGTGTGGAACTTTCATTCCTGTCTGCATGTGCTGTCTGTTATTAAAGTAGATGTATGGAACTTCCATTTCTGTCTGTGTGGGTTGTCCAGTATTAAAATTGATGTAGACGCGAATGGTATTTCTTTGAGGTGTTCTCGTTTTATCTTACTCAACCTTGTTACAGCAACCCTGGCGTGCGTACCATTGAGAATGATCTGCTGGATGCATTGGTACAGGCCCAGGTGGTGCCACAGGCACACGCAGACGACACGAAACGCATGAAGTTCCAGCGATGCGCCCGCACAGACAAGGGTGTGTCCGCCGCTGGACAAGTTGTCTCACTGAAGATATGTATGACAAATCCAGTGAATAGTTGGAGATATCCATTTTAGAGATATCCATTCCATTCGTATGAGATATTCCATCTCATATGTGGAATGTGATATCCATTAATGAGTTGTTAACAAATATTAGTTTAATAGTTGTGTTAAAAAATCGGACATGAAATTCGCTAGCAATCTGGTTATTTTATTTGAAAAAAATTATCGGCGAATACATAATCTGAAAAGGGTCTCACAAGTTTCGTGAGTCTGTTTGCAGCATTTGGTTCTCGTTGAAGCCGAGTTATAAACAACAATATTTCACGGCTTCACTTGTGACGTGTGATCACATTAGTGATTTTGTGAGAAGACAGTGCTTGGGACCAACACGCAGAAACAGCAATCTGGTCATACTGATTTCAAGCTGGTACTGTCCGTTGGGACATCACGAGTAATCCTTACATTGTTTATTCCATCGGTTGAGGTGTGCGATATTAAATGACCGGTGATTTTCTTGATTCTATTTACATGTTGCTGGAGGAGGATGCAGCAGCAAGGATTAACGAGCACCTTACACCACAGATTAGAGTTCTCGGTAAAAACACATTAACATTCATAAGTTCATCGTGTCAAGTTCTTATAAATGTCCTATAGGCGGTCCAATATTGTACAGAGGATGATTTGGGGGGTAATTATCTGGGAGGGTGATGATTGTCCCTGGGGGTAATTGTCTTGGGGAAATTGTCCTTAGGTGGGGTGGGAGTGATTGTCTAGGGGTATTTCGTATTAGTACTATATGTGTGTGTGCGTGCGTGCGTGCGTGCGTGCGTGCGTGCGTGCGTGCGTGCGTGCGTGCGTGGGTGCGTGCGTGCGTGCGTGTGTGTATATTATACATATAAGTTGTTATAATGTATTTTTATGTTGGTGAAGGCTATAAGAGAGTGACGCAGGGCTTTAATGCGAAGTTGAACTGCTCCGGTCGGACGTACATGTATGTGCTGCCAACATTCGCTTTCGCTCCAGTAGACCAGGTAAGTACGGTTTGTTCAAACTACCTTTCCTAAGTTTTGTGTGACACATCAGAACAATAAGCAAAGGGTGTGTCACTCATAATTGTATCAAACCAGTATCCAATGGAAGCAAATACATCCAATGTAGTAAATTTCTGTGCATTTTCCAGGTTACATCCGAGAGTTACAGGATAACAAGTAAGGCTTTAAACAGTTGTTGCATCATAGAAACACAATAGTGATGCATTATTTACTTTTATGTACATACTTCTACACCCAGAATTTAGTTGATAATACTTGATCAATGATGATTCAGTTGTAATCTACTGTTGAATGTTAATTCTTATTGCTCGTTTTTTTGTGTCTATGTTTAGAGGATGTAATGGATGAAGTGTCACGCCTTTTTCAAAACTATAAGGGAACAAGGAATTTTCACAACTTCACCTCAGGCAGGTGAGATGAGTAGGCACAATGAAACAGTAGCTATCCGAATTCAGCCTGGTGGCATAGTGTGCGAAGATCCCTTATATTGTTATAATTGTGATTTGTAATCACAAGACTGTTCAGTGGCGAAAAGTACATGTTATTTATACTCTGTCTTAATATAAGATTCAAATTTGATGATTATTACATTTTACTTGTCGTTAAGAAAACAACAACTACATACAAGACAATAGTCATTTATTGATAGATTTATACAGACTGATAATCTTTTACACTTTGTAATATAACAGTATTATGATAGTGTTCTAATAATTCTCTACAAAACGAAGTTCAACAAATCTCATGCAAACTTGAATTTTTTGCAGGAAGGCTGATGATCCAAGTGCCAAGAGGTTTGTGAAAAATATTGAGGTACGTTTGTCTCTTGTTGAGCAGTATTAATTCAAATACTCCTCTCTATTCACGGGTAGAAATTAACTTTTCAACAAGAGAGTCCAACGGACTCCCTGCCCTCAAAAACAGGGAGTCCGCGGCAAAATGAGGGAGTCCGCAGTCTGAAGTTCAAAATTAAAGATATTAACAATAACGCATGTGCTTTTTTTTTAAGATAAAATTGTCTTTGGACATTTGCTTACAAAATACGGTAATTACGCGAGGCCGTGGTCTGGAACGAACTAGTTAGTATGACAGAATTTTCAGGGAGTCGCACGGACTCCTGCATATGTCAAATCAGGGAGTCCTGCAGTAAATCAGGGAGTATTTGACTCCGGACTCCCGTTAATTTCGCACCCTGCTATTCATGTACTTCTAATTACATCACAGGTAAGCCACAATCTTGGCTTGAAGGTTAGAGATGTGGATCAATTAATAGCTGATTTATTGCTTCAGAGTCTGATAGTAGGTACCTGTGCCATGAGAAAAACAAAAATGAAGAATACACAAGCAGACTTCTTGCATGGTACATCTAAAAAATTATTTGTTTTCAGATAGGCACACAGTTTGAGGTGGAGGGAATTGAATTCTGTGAGGTGAAGGTTGAAGGGCAAAGCTTCATGTTGCATCAGATTAGGAAAATGATTGGTAAGTCCATTATCATTGCAACTCTGCACAAGTGCAATTCACTGGTGCTAATGAGCCGAATTTAAAATTACACGATAGTGATTCAGTTTTATGATGTGTGTGTGTGTGTGTGTGTGTGCGCAAGCGAACTTTTAGGTAGATGGTAAATTGTCATTATAATATGACTTGTTCGTACATCAATGAGTTATGGGCTTTAACGTTGTGACAGTTTGCAGATATATTTGCAGCCTTGCAAGTGAACAACGGGTCATGCAATGTTATAATGGGCAACACTTTTGATTTTTTTTTAGAACAATATGTAACATCAGGTTTATTATACACATTATATATGTGATTTTTTGGCAGGATTGGTGATAGCTGTGGCACGCGGTCTGACTGACCAGAGTGTCTTTAGTAGAGCTTGGGAGGCTGAGAAAGTGAGTATGTGTTTGCACCTTGCTACTGATGGCCATCTATCAGTGAGGCTAAGCTATAATTGTAATGGTATTCGACAAGTCTTGGTTGTAGTTAAGATGATTTATTAAGCACGAACGAAGTTACAACGTTGACAGGGGCGCTGCCATGTTGGATTGCTTTTCTCACGTACAACGCTCATAATAGATGGCGCGTCGGTGCAGTGTATAAAATAATATGAATACTGCTACAATAATGTCACTAACTGTCTTACTACACATGCTTAGTGACAGTCAAATGTCTGACAGGGAGTTTTAGTTGGCAGTAAAACAAGCCAGAAATTAGTTATAATCAAAGCATACATTTATACTTTATTTCTTACATTCATAGATCACATATTATAGTTATATATAGTGGCGAAGGGGCAAGTAAAATACTAGTGTACAATTACGTGGAGACGTGCACTACACGGATAGAGTTCGTGCTGATAAAACTGTGAAAGAAACTAATGAGAAAGCAAAGACGAGAATTAAAAGAGAATGAAAGATTTACTTTATGACCACAAGGGAGAAATACCAAGTCTCTTTCAGTTAGGTTCCCTGCAAGATGAACTTCGAATAAATAGAAGAACCTCTAATCTAGCACATGTAGAAGCTCTTAGCAATCTTAATGAGAAACACTTACGGAGATGCGCACACTCCTATCATTGTAACACACGCCCGAGCTCTATGTCACCACTGTTATCGATAGCTCCTATTGGAAGTCTATAAACAAGGGGATGGAAGGTACCATCCCACATCTTCTGGTTACCTTGACACTTGCTAGAGCTCCCAAAATTGCTTGTCAACAGGGTTGCTGTGATACGACTTACGTGCAACTATGTAGCTAATTTGTAGCTATGAAGCCATTGCGCAGTCGTTAAGTTGAGAGCGTTTATCGAGCAACTGATAGTGATACTTGGATCTGCCTAGAGCTGCAATCTATTACTTACGCCGGATTTCTACAGTTATCTCGCATGCTTTGTAAACAACACAGCATTTCACACTTCACGCAAATCTTATTTTCTAGCAAGTGTGAAGTCTTCTTGCTTAGAGTATGAGTTGGGGAGTGACTACAGTGCGGTCCACGAGGGGTTTTAACATGTATAAAGCGGACAGGTTTGAGTTTTTAGCCGACAGGTTTGAAAATCGCCGACAGGTTTGGATTTCAGGCCGACAGGTTTGAAATATCAAAGCAAGAAACAACACAAACAAAGCAAAATGCAACCGTACTGCACTGTCGAACGGGACGTACGCGTAGTCACAGCGCACGCTTGTAGCATACACTATTACCGCCTATTACACTGTTTTACTCTGTGCATGGGCCCCCACTTGTCGGGCAGTTGAGTCATACAGTGCGTCTTCGTTTTCTGAGCTGCTTGCTCTGATTCGTGCACGCGTGCCTGTATGCGTGCCTGCGCACGTGCCTGTGTGTGCGTGCGTGTGCCTGCGGGCGTGCCTATGTAGACCCGTATGATTATAGAACGGTAATCCATGGAAAATCGTAATGAAATTCAGACGTTTATTTTTGCGTGCCGGCACACTCGTGTGTCAGTCCCGATTGTAGCTTTTTCCTTAATTCCTGGAAAGAGTTTTGCTGTTGCTCTCTCATAGTCCAGCGGTGCTCACCCAATACATTTCAGTAGTGATTAGCACCGCGCGACTGAAACAATCATGTGCCCCCCCCGTACTTCAATCAATGCTGCCCCCAGCCAGCAGGCACGTATGCAGCGTCGATGTGTACAGCCACAGACGCGTGCCTCGCGGGCCGCTTTTTTCGGTGACTTGAAAATATAATGTGAGAATGTCCCGTTGTCGTGCGATAGCGCCCTGGCTCAAAGGATGTTAGGAATATTACGCAACTAGACATTTTTTAGTTGTCCAATCAGGCAACTAGCCAAACGAATAACTTGTCCGACGTAGACGTTCACTTGTCCTGAGCCTCATCAATATCAGCGTTGGTAACCTACGAGTTGCGAGTTGCGAGTCGGGTACTGGGATAGTACCATATATTGCCAGATATTTATCATTCGCAACTCACGTTAGTAAGTCAACGCTCAACTATTAACTTAACCTCAACGCTTAACTATTTTTCCCGTGAATTACCTGTCGTGAAAAAGGTTAAAATACTAGGTTGGCTGTTTGGGCTGGCTGACCGTACCTCTAACAAAGCCTTAGAGTCGACTGCTTGATTAGCAAGAAATGTCACCTATGTTTAACTGGTAACATCCCATGCAGTTGGCCTACTCCCATTTCGCCAACGCCCCATTTCGCCTACTCCCATTTCGTCTACTCTCAGAATCGGCAATATTCCCATTTCCAAGTTTATAAACCATATTGCTGTATGTTTTACTTTCGTTGCGGTATCTTTGCCGTAAATTTGGCAAGAAGTTTTTCTCATCCATTTTTTAATTAGCAACTCGCAGCTCGCATGCCACCCACACTCGATCAATATAGTTTCACCTTGTAGTATATTTATTTGCATTTTTTGCACATTGCTTTATAACATTTTACTGGTTACATTCACACTAGTATACAAATTGAACAATGAAAAATGACTCATCACTCATGATAATATAATAATAAATTAATATAATAATAATAATATAATATCAGTAATAACTCTTGACTCAACCCAAATTATTTTGAAATATAGGTCATAAATTTTGTGCTCCAAAATAAGGTTCAGATTGCACCAGAGAGCATCTAAAACCCCTGGTCTTCCAGGGCCCTAAGGCGGCCCCTGGACCCCGGCCGCAAGTGACTTCGTGCTTTGTGCTCGTGATGTGCGCTTAGCGCACATAATTTCAAATAATATCTTTAGGTTGTGGACTGCCATGGACTGTAATCTTTTGGTTTTTGTAAATGTAGGTTGATATCCCTAGAGCACCAGGGCTTGGACTGTGTTTGGAGAAGGTGCACTTTGAGGCATACAACAACAGACATGGCAGTGATGGATTTCACGATCCTATCGAGTGGGAAGAGTACAAGGTATTTTTGTGATGATCAGGCATGGAATATTCGTGGTGCCTTTGTCATAATGAACGTTCATCTATTTCATTATTTCCAGAGTAGTTAATGTTATTGGTGTTCATACTGTCTGTTGCTCCCTCATAGGAAGAGATTGAGAAGTTCAAGCATGAATACATCTATTCAACAATCATTCGCACAGAGAAAGATGAGAATTCGTATCCTTCTTTCATAGACAGAATGAGAGAGAGGGAGGGAGCGAGCGAGAGAGAGAGGAAGGGAGGGAGCGGGAAAGAGAGAAAGAGAGAGAGAAACACAGGAGACAGGGAAAGATGGAGGCGGAGATGGCGTGAGAGTGTGAGAATGCGCAAGAGACCGAGAGACAAACAGATAGATAGAGAGAGAGAGAGAGAGAGGCAGGCTATGGCAACATTTCTGGTTGTATATCGTATTTGATTTCGCTTGACCACCCGCCGCAGCATGATGCAATGGCTCAACACGTTGTCTCTGCATGTCTACGACACCAGAGAAACAGACGACACTGACAGTCACAATGACAACAATATCAGAAGCACTCAGTTCGGACAAGCACTGAAGGCTGTCAGTCCAGAGACCTACGTGGTGAGTGTGGCTGTGGAATTCAGGACATGGGCGTGTGGGTATAAGTGTGTAGGACGTGTGTGTGTGTGTGCGTGTCCGTGTGCGTGTGCGTGTGCGTGTGCGTGTGTGTGTGGGGTGTATGAATAGTAGGTATTTGGGATGACTATATGTGACCCGCTCCAGCATAATACGGACTAAGTCGCAAGTCATTGTTTTGAGTAATGAGCACGCACACATGTCAATGCTGAAAATGGCCTACCTGGACAAAAATGAGATTTTTACAAAAATAAGTTCCTAAGTGCATATTTAATCCGGATATATATGTTCAGATATTTCTAGATTATTATAGTCATTTTTTTTGAAGGGCCCCTGACCGCTCATCCCCGACTGGGCCCCTTACCCGGAACGCTTTATCTCAAAAGCTGCATATTCCGGAATAAGTCGGTTTCCGATCTTCAAATTGCTGTAGATCGGTCAATTCTTTAGATATAGCCAAATATTATATATCATTTTAAAGGTAATTAAATGATCTATTCAGATATGCACATAACTCAATTTGTAGAATTTCTTACTTAATCCTGGTTTTGCTGGAGCGGGTCACATATTACCTTCCCCCAGAAATTGAGTGCATTCTGCTGTGTCACAAATACTTGTAAATAAAATGTAAATAATTAATTACCGTATATACTCGCGTAATAACCGCAAATTTGGCCTCAGATTTCAACCCTGTATTTGCTCTGCGATTTATCAGTGCGCCATACCGTGAGGGGAAATATACTAGGCACAATACTTGCTTACCCGATTCAAATTGAGGTGCGGCTTATAGGCGCCCGCGGTTATTACGCGATCATATACGGTACTTGTAAATAATTGTTGTCTACCGTTAACCACAGTTTTCTATTTCTGATCTACATTTATCAGCATGTGTGTGTCACATTATGCGTTTATCTTTCCAGGATGTGCTAAAGACATTTATCCCCAACCGGGTTGTAGTTAGCAAATCTTCACCAACAGATGGCGCCACGGACTCACAACCAGAGACACGGGAGTCAACTGCCGACTCTACGCAGCTACAGACAGAAGGTGCAGCACATACGAAGTTAAATGCAGAGACAGATGGCACATTGTCAGCTGAGGTCGCACCACCAGCAGAGGCAGGTGCAGTGCGTCAATGAAATGTATGCAGGCAGTAACCCTGCCGAAACCCCATGCTAGAATACAAGGATGGCCAGTCTGTGGATAAATGGAGCCACACAACGCCACGTTTGACAAAGAGAGGGGCGATGCACTCGCGTGACATAAGAGCGTTCACAACGCGATGATAAATTGTGAACATAGCGAGTCCAACGAGACCAGTGACTTTGTGGGTCTTGAGTGAATTAGGATGAATCTCTGTATCATCTGTATCATATCGCAGTGTGAAGTATTCAAATCTTGTTTTTTTCTGTGGCTATGAAAAGTATTGTGCGTATCATGCTGCCATTGCTGATGTTACAGAGTGAATTGTTTTAAGAAGAGTTCCTGGTTTACAGCTGGGAAACGTTGATATGAATTAATATTGAAACAGTAGCGTATGCTCATGGATAAGTAGTAACTGGGTAATACACTTGTTGTAAAATCACGTTACTGTAAACGGCTGCATTTAAGACCAAATGAACAAGATTGCTTGGGTAGATCTATAACCTTCTATTACATTTATTATTCTTGGCATTGAAATCCCTCTACTTTAAATGAGATGCACATACATCAAAAACCACATTAACCACTTGTACTCGCATAATATACATCTTCACAAAAGAAGACCGTTTTATTGGAAAGTCTCAGCAATTTACAACAAATAATAAATACCTACATGTACACAGAGTAATCTGAAAAGAAAACACTTGTATGTGAAAACAACTGCTTTAGAATTGTTCGTTGACCGAGCGCAAAACACTACAGATTCGATTTGATATGCAGGTCACAAACTTAATATGCAGTGTTAGTGTAGGATTTTCATCCAGCTGTATGGATGATTTCATTTGACAGTTGAACATATTACCCGACGTTAAGATGGAGTAGCTGATCATGAACCTTGTAAGTGTGTTGCATTGGAACTTTCTAATGAACAACATCATTGCCACCATTGTTCACTCTATACGCAGCACGAATGTGGGTGGTTCACAGATTTTACCTCCAAACGACCTGCACAGTTTATCCAATAAATCTCAAAACATTACGAATATACATAGGTACAAACATGTACCAGTAATAAAGTACAAAAAGATACAGAAAATATTAATAACATTACAGTTATAATATATTTAATACATCTGTCTGATATGTATGTAGCTGACGAGAGAGGGGGTGGGGGGTTGTATCACATCAACTCCATGTTATAGTAAACACACATACTTCAACATTTATAGACTCGTGAGCACACACCACTACAGCGTCGTCATCGTATACACCACATAAATAATTGCTGTACAATAATACAGTGAGAAGACTGATCGAGTACCACAGAAGACTGATATATATTATGTCACACTGTGTGCATTTCTTACCGCCCGCAGTCCAGGCTTTATGACACGTCCTATTATTCAAATATATTTCATATGACTGCGATTCATTATTCTCCGTGTGATATGTTCGTGCTCTTTCGTTTTAATTTTTCCACCTTTGCTTTGATATGTTGGTTTCGTCACTAGCGAGGCAAAGATGGACGATAATGGACTAGGGCTGTTGCTTTGTTTATATGCACCTATATTTAAGCATGATATGGAAAGATGAGCATCCGAAAATGGACACATACAATGATCGCTTTGCGCACTGTGTGGAGCATGGGAGTACCTACATGTACCTCCACGCATATATCTTGGATGGAAATCCCTGGAAATGTGACTAGAAAAATAGGGGAGGTGTTAATCTCAATCCCAACACCTTCGGCCTGCCTCTGTGTCAGTCGCATGCGTTGCTAAGAATGGCAGAGGTGTGTGTGGCCGACTTTATATACCCAACGATATCCTTACGATGCCAACAACAGCGAAAATAGACACCCCCATGGGATTGGGAGGTGACGTGCTTGTACGCTGGTGTAAATACTATGCTGACCAAAGATAAATACTTAGTGTTATACACACGAATGAAAAACTGCAATAAATAACACGTAAATACTCTGCCAGAAAAATAAACACAAGAGCTTCGTTGTACTCGACTGCTACGGCGACAACGTATTGGCAGGGCGAGGGAGGAGGTGAGGGAGGAGGGGAGGGAGGGGCGAGGGAGGAGGCTAGGGAGGAGGCTAGGGAGAAGACGAGGGAGGAGGCTAGGGAGGAGGCTAGGGAGAAGACGAGGGAGGAGGCTAGGGAGGGGGCGAGGAAGGAGGTGAGGGAGGAGGCTAGGGAGGACGTGAGGGAGGAGGCTAGGGAGAAGACGAGGGAGGACGTGAGGGAGGGGCGAGGGAGGAGGCTAGGGAAGGGGCGAGAGAGGACGTGAGGGAGGGGCCGAGGGAGGGGGCGAGGGAGAAGACGAGGGAGGAGGCTAGGGAGAAGATGAGGGAGGAGGCGAGGGAGGAGGCTAGGGAGAAGGTGAGGGAGAAGGCACGGGAAGGGGTGAAGGAGGAGGCTAGGGAGGGGGCAAGGGGAATCTCGTCACTACTGAGTTAATAATAAAGGAAGAACGTGTGAGCACGTGACGCCCTTGCCACTAGCGTAAGCCGCTGTTACGGAGGAGGAGGAGGAGGAGGAGAAGGTGGGGGGGGGGAAGGGGAGAGGGTAGTATATCAGCACACAGCACGAGTGAGCGTAAGGTGACCTCGTGCGTGTATCTGTACTCTGTGCTGGCTCACAACAACAACAACGATATGCTTCACAGTGAACATTTGCCTTCAGCTTCCGCTGAATCTGCCAGACACGCTTTGTGGCACGTGAAATGCATTTTCGAGAAATGATTCCCAAAATCACATGCAAAGGCTTGCTTCTCTATAGAAACTTGCCAGATGAAATTTACTCCCCTGGGATTCAATTCCATTATTCAATTATTGTTTCCTACAGGATACAATTATTGTTTGTGAGGTCTGTCAACCTAAACCTGTTGGTACAGTTTTCACACAAGCATGGCAAAACGTCGAATTTGCAGCACTGAATTGATAGTCATCACTTTTAGAACGTTCTATCACAACAATGATTGGTGAAGCTGTCCGGACGTTGACCGGCTGTAGGCACGGGCGCGAACGCACGTGCGGCGAATCCCCTCAAGGTCACCGAGGCAGTGAGAGTTTGCTATGTGGGCTGTAGTGTGCGAGGTATAACGTGGGAGAGACAGAGAAGTTTACTACATGGCGAGAGGTGTACGGTGTGTGTCGCTGTAGCGAGCGGACGAGAGGTGCATGGCGTGTGTCGTCGGGAGAGATGGTGTTGCTACGTGGAGCGTGTGTCGCCATAGCGAGAAGACAAGAGGTGTCCGGCGTGTGTCGTCAGGAGAGACGGAGGTGCTATCCAAGAGCGAGTGTCGCCGCAGAGACTATCTATGGTAGACTGTCTATGTCTAGACTATGGGACTGGCTATCCGGTCAGAGGGAGCAAAACCCTGTCAGAAGCTACCTGGCAATCACCCTAGGTGGAAAGGTAAATTATGACGCATTGACAGGTCCACAGAGCAGATATGTGTTACATGTGTGTGAGTGCCTGGCTCTATGTTGACATCACAGTGAGTTAGTTACAAACACAAAACAATCAAGAATACAATCTAACGAGATCACGAGTAGCAGTCGCATTCTGAGCTTATTTGAAGCACAGTCTAACCTGAATATACGAGTTACTGAAAAGAACCCTAAAAATGCTCTTTATAGACACATCATCACATGTCTTTTATACAGATGTGGTTTCACTGTATAACTACCACTTGATGGTACCACCAATCGTTCTTCATAGAGAGGTGTCCGCTAACACAGATGGGGTCGTTGTCGTATCAGGTACTACAGATATGTACCCGAGGTAGTTTTAGGTTGTTTAGTATTATGTTTATATTTTTATATAATTAGGAGGTAGTTTTAGGTTGTTTAGTATTATGTTTATATTTTTATATGATGTATGTTTAGGGTTATGGTTAGGGTTAGGGTACACTTCTGTAGTACAAGTCTGGTACACTTTGTGTATACATAATTATATGTACCTCGGGTACATATCTGTAGTACCTGATACGACAACGACCCCTTGAGCTCCACTAACACAGGTTTAACCACATTGTGCACCATTCCAAGTAGCCTGCCGTAAACTCTGAGTGTGAAAATTACAGTTTTTGTAGAACCTAGCACACCGAGCATGTTACACCACCCAGCGTCATTTCCAATAACCTCATACATCTTCAAGACAGGAAATAAACAAGATATAAAAAAATAAATAAATTATAATTGAGGAATAAATACGGAACAAATGATTTACTCGTTTGATCGTATTCTTGATTGTGTGCGTTACCAAGCCAGTAGTTGTACACGGACACTCTCTGTCGATGTGTTAGCAGCTTAGAAATGCTTGAGGAGTGAGTTCACGAATGCACTGTGAACCGTGGTTTCCCCCATGCACGGTCTGCCTTCGTAAAACCACGACTACGAGTAAAATGACTGCAAGTCTCGCTACATCGATTTAAACGATATGCCTCCACTATGAAAGGTTTAGTTAGCAATCTGACTGCTGGCCTACAACCGCCATGGTTATATGAGCGAGATCTCATGGCAAAGATTGGGTAACCTCGACACATGATTTCATACATCTAGCATGATGCACACACGCACACACTGAATGCAATGAGCTGGCATTGCCATGCACAAACACTTCATCGCACATACTGAAGCTCACACACTTCATCGCACATACTAAAGCTCACACACGCATGCACGCACATGTGCACATCCACACCAATTGGCAAAGTCTCATATATATATATATATATATATATATATATGGAGAACTGGAGATCATGTGTAGCTCTTGCGCCACCAGGGGGAGGGGAAGGGGGAGTACACACACATAGGGTCAAACTATACATTAAACCTCGCTTAAAAAAATCATCATTTGGCTGTTGGGTAGGTAATGGTGAGCAGCAAATATTAGCAGTACATACACCACCACACACTCCACCTACACCGTGGCAGCCTTTCGGCGTGTGTTAGCCGCTCTGTCACTCCGCCAATCATTCGATCCCTGCGCCGCAGAGGAGAGCGACTCGGGTAGGAGCCGATCTCCGCGTTCTGACTGAATCACTCGTGCGTCGACCGCTGCGCTCCGGAACACCGCGGTTGCAGGGACGAGGCTCCGGAACGCCCCCTGGCGGCCGCCGTCCGTCTCAGCGAATCTCGCTCGTCTCTGCCTTCGCGACGAGACGGTTGATCGACATTTCCGTGAGCGTAGAGTGCGGCGGTGGCGGCGGCGGCGCGGGCGGCGGCCGCGGGTCAGTGAGTGGAGTCAGGTCGCGTGCTAGCCCCACCGGCACGAACCCGGCCCCGCCGCCGCCGCCGCCGCTGCAGGGGTAGGGGTGCGACCCACCGTTGACGGCGGCGTCAGAGGCGGCGCACTGGCGCGCGCTCACGATGTAGTCCTTGTTTACACAGTTGCGCAGGCTGTCGGGAACGCGGCCGAGTATCGTGCGTCGCACCTCGCCCGCCGCCATCTCCCGTAGCTCGGTGAGGCTGGCGTCGCTGAACCACGCAGCGTGAGGCGTGCAGATCAAGTTGGGGCAGTCCTTGAGAACACCTGATTGTGTGTGAGAGAGAGAGAGAGTGTGTTAACCTGATGACTAATATAAGATAAAAAAGGTTGGGGCAGTCCTTGAGAACACCTGATTGTGTGTGAGAGAGAGAGAGAGTGTGTTAACCTGATGACTAATAAGATGTAAAAAAGGTTGGGGCAGTCCTTGCGAACACCTGATTGTGTGTGTGTGCGTGCGTGCGTGCGTGCATGCGTGCGTGCGTGCGTGCGTGTGTGTGAGAGAATGTTCACAAGACAGAGAGACGGAAAGAGAGATAGAGACAGAGAGACAGAGCGAGACGGGGAGAGAGAGAGAAAGAGAGCAAGAGAGAGAGAGAGAGAGAGAGAGAGAG
>NW_014577325.1:79899-81308 GCF_000485595.1 Priapulus caudatus | reverse complement strand
TAGTTGATCAGGTGGTGGTTGTGCTTACCTGGCCTCATGTTTTACAATGTACTAGTTGATCAGGTGGTGGTTGTGCTTACCTGGCCTCATGTTTTACAATGTACTAGTTAATCAGGTGGTGGTTGTGTTTAACTGGCCTCATCTGTTTGATCGTGTACTAGTTAAATAGGTGTGCTTACCTGGCCTCATGTTTTATAATGTACTAGTTGATCAGGTGGTGGTTGTGTTTACCTGGCCTCATCTGTCTGATCGTGTACTAGTTAAATAGGTGGGCTTACCTGGCCTCATGTTTTACAATGTACTAGTTGATCAGGTGGTAATTGTGTTTACCTGGCCTCATCTGTCTGATCGTGTACTAGTTAATCAGGTGTGTTTACCTGGCCTCATCTGTTTGATCGTGTACTCGTTGATTAGGTGGTGGTTGTGTTCGTTGAGACTGCAGTGCAGCGAGACACAGTCGCTCTGGAACAGCAGATCTTGAAGTGTGTAGACGCGCGTCAACCCCAGTGACTTCTCGATCCCATCCGGCAAGTACGGGTCGTAGAAGATGATGTTGAAGCCGAAAGCTTTTGCTCGCAGTGCCACACTGGTCCCGATGCGGCCTGCATGAATAAATTCATTATATATATTATATTGATATTACCTCCGCCAAGAAGGTTACGTTTTCGCCCCTGTTAGTTTGTTTGTTGGTTTGTTGGTCTGTCAACAAAATATCTCAAAAAGTTGATTTTGATTAAATTTTTTGGACGGGTTGGTCTTGGGCCAAGAACCAACAGATTAGATTTTGGTGGTAATCCGGATCCTGATCTGGATATATGAATTTTCTTTTTTTTGTACCAGCAAGATGGGGGGACTGTTAAGCTGTGGCGGAGGTTTGCTATCTCCAATTGCTCTTCTTATTGAATATTATTATTATTCAACGTTTATTGAAGGTATTCAAAGCAAGTTGCAGAAATGTGTGTGAGGTTGTAAGGATGAGAGTATCTGTCGAAGGTATGAGAGTTATCGAGTGGAAGGTATGTATGGCTTTCACTCGCCACGCAAAATAAAGGAGTAGTAGAAAAGTTCAAAATGTGTGTGAGGTTGCAAGGATGAGTAGAGTGGTAGTAAAAAAGTAGAAAAAAAATACAAAAGTAGTAGAAACGTTCAAAATGGGCGTGAGGTTCTAAGGATAAATAGAGTGGTAGTAAGGAAGTAGAAAAGAAATACAAAAGTAGTAGAAAAGTTCAAAATGGGCGTGAGGTTCTAAGGATGAATAGAGTGGAAGGTATGTATGGTGAAAGCTCACTGTAGTAATGCAACCCTGCTGCCAATGAAACCTGGAGAATTCATGCAATGCATACTGTAGGGTATAACGAGGAAGAAGTAGAATATATAGTAGTAGACAAGTAGTATATGATATATATATA
>NW_014577325.1:76863-78649 GCF_000485595.1 Priapulus caudatus | reverse complement strand
ACACACGTACACACGCGACACACGACACACGCACACACGCGACACACACACGACACACGACGACACGACGTACACGCGACACGTACGACACATCACACACACACACACACACACGACACACACACACACACACACACACACACGCACACACACACACACACACACACACACACACACCTACCAAGTTCTCCCGCAGCTTTAATGTCAATGTTGTCAACGCCGACACCAATGCGAACAATCACACGCAAAGACTTGAATTTTTCTAGATCATTCTTGCTTAGTGTGATCGTATGCCACAGCAACGCCCCTACAGCTTCGTTCAACACCTGCAGCAAATCACAAATCTCGTCATTATAGTCATACATCCGATGTTCACATTGAAGACAAATATCCGTCCACGATCAAGTGCATTCATACAGATAGAATCAAACATATATACCCAAAAAAATATTAATCGCGTATGTTTACCATTTTCTACAACTGCATGACACGCATTGATCAAGTGGATTTATAAAAACAGAATCAAATATATACAGAAAAAAAATTTATTGCGTATGTTAACAATCCTCTACAACTGCAAAACTGCACGACACGCATATCTCTAGCAGAATATGATCACGTGGACACTTAAAAGAGCGCTCAACTGATATCCTTTCCTATTTTCCTGAGTTACCGCCGCATACAGGTTTGAAATGTACATCGCTATTAGAATGTATCACCTTTTCGTGAATCTCATTCGTAGACTGAGCATCGCAGAACGCCACCGTCGCCACATCCTTCAATATCGGCATCTCTATTGAGCAGTCTCGCCCATCAAGCAGCGCCACCAGGGGGCGTGGAGGTGGCATCGCCGGACCGTTGCTGATGGAGACCCGAGCGGTGCTCACCGTGATCGGTATGTTCGATGATGACACTGTTTTGCGACGATTGCAACACACTGACATTAGCAAAGACACACGGGATGAGTCATCACACAACTTTCGATCCATCAATGCACTGCCATTTTATTGGACTGCATAATAATGGGACATCATGTACCAAATATAATTATGTCATTTGAAAGCGTAAATACACTTCAAATGATTACATTTGTAACAAAAAACTCAAAATTTTACATTTTATATAATCATCTTTAACTTTACATGCATTTCAATAAGTTTAAGTTAATCCTTTAGTACATTGTCTATGCCTTTTCAGCAGGCAGTGCCATTAATTTTACCGGTGATGGTATGTTTAAATGTGGTAGCATAGTAACAACAACTTAGTACTGTTAATATGCTGTGTTCCTGGACCATTACACGCAATGCTCTATCTAGTATATTATAAGATACCTACCTGAAGACTTAAGACCTGCACCTACCCTGTGAGGATATCTGTGTGATCTACCCTGTGATGATATCTGTGTGACCTACCCTGTGAGGATATCTGTCTGATCTACCCTGTGAGGATATCTGTGTGATCTACCCTGTGATGATATCTGTGTGACCTACCCTGTGATGATATCTGTGTGATCTACCCTGTAATGATATCTGTGTGACCTACCCTGTGAGGATATCTGTCTGACCTACCCTGTGATGATATCTGTCTGATCTACCCTGTGATGATATCTGTGTGATCTACCCTGTGAGGATATCTGTGTGACCTACCCTGTGAGGATATCTGTGTGACCTGCCCTGTGAGGATATCTGTGTGACCTACCCTGTGAGGATATCTGTGTGACCTACCCTGTGAGGATATCTGTGTGACCTACCCTGAGATGATATATGTGTGACCTACCCTGTGAGGA
>NW_014577325.1:66222-73446 GCF_000485595.1 Priapulus caudatus | reverse complement strand
GAGAGAGAGAGAGAGAGAGAGAGAGACTATATTCACTGACAGAGAGACGATTATAAATTTATATACATATTAAGCCATCACCAAGTGCTACGATTTAAGGGCTACATCATAAAAACACATCAACTAAACCATAATCCATTTGATAGGTTTTGCTTGAAAGGTAAATAGGAAATCTGATATTGTTTCATAGAAGCATAAAATAGATGGATCAGTTAAATAAAGTTAATATCGAGCATAGTAAAAAAAATTTAAAGATTTTGTTTTGATTTTGTTGTTGTTTGATAAACTATGGCAGATTACTGAAATAAACGTGAATTGTTTACATCGCATAAAAAAGACAAAAAGTTTAATTAAACACTAAAGTAGACCTAAAGAGTGAACCTAAGTGTGTGTGTGTGTGTGTGTGTGTGTGTGTGTGTGTGTGTGTGTGTGTGTGTGTGTGTGTGTGTGTGTGTGTGTGTACGTGCATGTCGTGTGTGCGTTCCAACGTGTGTGTGTGTGGGGGGGAGGGGTAGCCACCTGTGATAAAATGAGGCCACTACAAGCCCATCTCAGACACAACTGGCGCCTTCTAACGTAGCACGCTTCTCTCACTGTTGCCACGGCGACAAGCATGGAAGCTCATGTAGTTGGATGGAGGAAATGCACGTTCATGCATCAAGTGCTAAAATATTCACACGATCTTTATAAATCACACGCATACACACCTTGGCCAATCCCTAACCTCGGCTACGTAATGCAGGCTACCATAGCCGGAAGTTTTCAGACTGCTGATGCTGTGTTCAACATGTGCGAAATGTGAGAAATGACTTCTCCATGCAAATTGTAAATTTGTTACGCCAGTGAAATTGTAGATTATAATGTTGAGTGTTGTGTGTGATTCACAGAGATTTTAGCAGACAGGGTAATTTGAAAAAGGTTCGAAAAAAGAAATCCAAATATGAAAGAAAAAGTGACGTCAAAGGCGAACTTAATGCAAATGTAGATAGTTGATGTTGTCAGAAGAGTTGTAAATGCTTTTACCTGTAATGCAGTCAAATTCCAGTGGATCACAAAATGTAAGGCACATAGCCGCGTATCGCCCTACGCGATAAACTCGAGGTTAGTGCTGAGTACGGAATCGGCCAAGCTGTGCTGAGTGCCAGTAGAACCACACACACACACACACACACGTGCATGCGCACACCGGATGCAACAACACCAACACACACACACGCGCCACACACGCACACTCAACCCGCGCGTGCAATGCATGCACCCAACGCACTTACCTACCTCGTTGGTTTACACACCGAAGACTACGGGTGTCTCATCCCTGCGTGACAACGTTACCCGCTGGTCGAGACGCACCGGTACCCTACAGCGAAGCATGCACACAGAAAATGTTTAAATGTACAATATCGAATCATGCGACGATGAGGACTAGGCTTAGATACAAATATCCGGATATTTTTTTTAGATATTTAGAAGTTTTCGGGATATTTAGAAAAATCTGGATATTTAGAAAATTCTTAGAATTTTTAGAAGATAAAACACAATTTTCTCAAATATTAAGGATTTGTAAGGATGAGTTTGTCCTTTTCTGTTAAGAAAAACCATCCAGCGGTGCAAACTGTTTTCAAAATTTTTGGGAATTTTTTTTTCGCACAAAATAAATATGTTTAAAAGACATTACGTTGAAATACCTGAGATATTTAGAAAAAATTGGGGATATTTAGAAAAAAAATTGAGATATTTAGAGATTTTTTGGAGAATTTCCGGAAAGATATTTAGGCAATTTTTCGAGATATTTGTATCTAAGCCTATTGAGGACACGTTCATATCAGACACAGAGAGGTGCGGAGGGGGATGCGGCTTCCACGAGTATACGCGTGTGTGTCCACAACATCGACGCACGAGCCATTCTCTGTGCAAACGGAAATAAAAAAAAGCATGTATAGCAACATTGATAAATGACATAAATATACGCGAATCCATTGAACCTGCGTTAGTGGTGACTGCTGTGGAATGGACATAAGGACAGAGATGTCAACACATATTTGAAGCAATCTGTAGTTTCTGGCCATCAAATTAGTAGTTTGAGGGTCACGTAGTGACCCGAGTTTGCTAGGGAGGTCCGGCATGCCCCCCGGAAAAAATTTTGATTCTGAGATGCAATTTCCTGCAGTCTGAGGGTCAAAAATGACAATAAATTGACAACAAATGCCAATAATTGACAAAAAATAATATTTTTTCGATCACAGTGAAATTCGTAGTTTGATACAAACTGGTCGTAGTGGTGCAAGAGGAATAGAAATTCGTATAAAATACGGATAAATCGTAGTGGTTGGCATCTCTGTAAGAACATGTGTGAAGAAGAGGACAGTTTTTGGGGTTTTCCTTGAGTGACATTTACGTAGTTATACCGCCTCTATAGAACGAATACATATCTGTGAAGGACACTTGAAGGTTCACCTGAGTGACCCATATATATATTACATATATTATACATACAGGTTTGACTGTAGTGTAAATCTTCACCATTAGATCGATCGGTGGAGGGGCTTGGGATTATCTGTGCAAAGATCGCACCCAAACCCACTTCAACACCCACTACCCTTCCAGCCCCTACCACTAACACCGAAGTTAAACGCAGTAATTCATGGAAACGGTCGTGAAATGGCAGGTATATTACTGTGACATGCACTGCGGTGTTACGTCACCCTAAAATACAAACACTTACGTGGATCTCGCAACCATATTGTTTTGTAACATTGAAATCATGCATAATTCACACGGACGGATACAAACAATATATATCCAATATCCTATTTATATCCAATCATAACATACACGAGTGTTGTGTGCGGCCACATTTCAGTTATTTTTGTACAAAGGTTAACATATGTCTACATGCTCGTATACTTGTCACAATTGATTAGTGACCTTAAACATCGAAGGTGGAATGAAATACGTATAGTGAGAAGTACTATATGCATTGAATGCCACAAGCACGCTTTATTGCCTCCGAAATTCCGAGTGGTACTGAAGTCATACATTTCGGCCCCTTGTAAAGGCAGGCAGGTTTTTTTAGGGTAGGTTAGGTTAGGGGTTAGGGTATTTTAGGGTAGGTTAGGTTAGGGGTCAGGGTATTTTAGGGTAGGTAAGGTAAACGTAGGTTAGGTGGTCAGGGTATTTTAGGGTAGGTTAGATTAGGGGGTCAGGGTATTTTAGGTTAGGTTAGGTGTGGGGTCAAGGTATTTTAGGGTAGGTTAGGTTAGCCATCAGGGTATTTTAGGGTAGGTTAGGTTAGGGGGTCAGGGTATTTTAGGGTAGGTTAGGTTAGGGGGTCAGGGTATTTTAGGGTAGGTTAGGTTAGGGGGTCAGGGTATTTTAGGGTAGGTTAGGTTAGCCTAAGGCGTCAGGGTATTTTAGGGTAGGTTAGGTAAGGCCTTTAGGGTATTTTAGGGTAAGTTAGGTTAGGGGGTTAGGGTATTTTAGGGTAGGTTAGGTTAGGTGGTTAGGGTATTTTAGGTTAAGGGGTTAGGGTATTTTAGGGTAGGTTAGGTATTTTAGGTTAGGTTAGCCATCATGGTATATTAGGGTAGGTTAGGTTAGGGGGTTAGGGTATATTAGGGTAGGTTAGGTTAGGGGGTCAGTGTATTTTAGGGTAGGTTAGGTTAGGGGCTAGGGTATTTTAGGGTAGGTTAGGTTAGGGGTCAGAGTATTTTAGGGTAGGCAAGGGCGTACCCAGAATTTTGTTGATAGTACGCAAAATTGCACTCAAATTTGTCAATTGTCACACAGGTAGCCCAAATAGACAAAAATGGGAAATTTTCAGTATTGTAAGTCTAAAGCATACTTAATTGGGGTAATTATCATATCCAATAAGAAATATATTTGACGTCTGCATGATTTTATTTTGTTTTAGTAAAAAAATAATGTATTTTTTTATTCTGAAAAATTTCAGTACGCATTTGCGTACTTTGCGTATAGGTAGGTACGCCCCTGGTATAGGTTGGGATGTGGGTTATTTACGCACCCGGCAGTTAGATGCGATATGATATGACTACTAGGCACTTAGGATATGACTACTAGGCACTTAAAAAAAAAAAAAACCCTAACCCTAACCCTAACCTAACCTAAACCTAACCTAAACCCTAACCCTAACCCTAAAAAAAAAAAAATTAAATTAAATTAAAGTGCCTAGTAGTCATATCATATCGCATCTAACTGCCGGTTGCGTTATTTACACTCACCTGGCTCACTATAGTTTCCTCCGTGCGCCCGATCGCTTGCAGCCAGCGCTCGCGAAGCACAGCCGGCTTCTTCGGCACCCGGTAGAAGTGGCGGTTGTCCTCGGAACCACGGTAACGAGATCGGAACTTACAGTTCGGGAAGCCACACGTTGTCGGCATGTTCGTTGCCGGGAGAGCATGCGGCGGCAGGGCAGGGCGCGTCGGTCCCGCGGCGGCAGTCACAGGGATGGTGATCTACACAAAGGACAACCATAATAGAAAGGTCAGCCGACAAACGATTCACAACGCTACGCGAAAGACACATAGAAATATAAATAGAAATATAATAATAATAATAATAATAATAATAATAATAACAAGAGCCGCAGATAATAATAATAACAAGGTCTGTTGCCACCGTTATAAACGTAACATTTAAGTCGTGCGTAGTGACACCTTTGTTAGGCGCAGATATGCAGATACGCAGTTGCGTACACATCATTTCAGCAACCTTCTGCATTCTGCATACCTCCCAAATTCCATTGGTTGATACAAATCACGTGCCTGAAACTCCTGTTTTATGGTGCATTGTGACCCTAAACCTATTAAAAAAAAAAAAAATTTAATTGTTGTAAAAATTATTTGTTGTTATGAAATTGTTGTAAATAAATCATGTAAATATTTGCGTTAATTGGAAAAAAATAGTTAACTGGATAAAGATAGAAAAATACAAAAAACAAGTAAATAATAAAAAAATCTGATGGGATTCAATCCAAGGACCTTTGAGCCGTAATCCTGTGCTGTAGTCGTTGGGCTATCCAGGCTTATTGGCTTTCTAGATTATGGATGTGCCATGAATATGAGAACACTGTGACATCATTGAGGCAGTTCAGGAATCCATGTTTAACCCTCCTCTTGAGGGTCAAAAGGTTATCAGACACTTACTCTTCGCACGTCAGTCGAAAGCACATTTCATGGTCCTTTCAATAAAGTGATAAATATGGTAGGTCAGCGCTGAAACAAAAAGGTTTTTCACTGTCCGTTAGGCCATGTCCTCAGAAAATGTCTGATATCTGACCTTTCCCCCACTGCCCTTTGACCTCCAATTTCGCACTGGTGATGGGTTTCCTGCCCATCACACTATACACCGAATATTAAGAGCATAGGTCGAGCGGTTAGGATTTGTGCCTAACTGTTCACCCACGAACGGACGGACGGACGCACGGCCGGACGGACGCAAGGACGGACAATCATTCGATTCTACAAGCTGCATCTGACTTCGTCAGATGAGCTAATAATAATAACAATAGGACGGTGAGCCGACAAACGATTCACTACAATTCTCAACACGTGGGTGGCGCTCGCTGAATAACGTTAAGGAAGGTGCATGTGTGGGGAGGAGGTGTAGTAACGAGAAGAGCATGTGTGGGGAGGAGGTGTAGTAAAGAGAAGAGCATGCAAGAGAGAAGCAATCTACGTAAGGCCATCCTTAAAAAATTCTATGTTTGCTGTCCCCGACCCATGATTTTTTTAGTGGGTAGGTAGGTAGGTCATTTTTTGTGTGAGGCATAATAGTCTGTCCTTATGTTTGCCACACATGCTTTGTGTTTCAGTCTTAACTATAAAAAATGTAAAAAAATTAAAAAAAATTAAAATATGGAACCCAAAATGTCAAAAAAAAACTTTTGGGTCGCGGCTATTTTCGTGGGTCGGTCGGAGGACAGCAAACATATAATTTTTTTAAGGATGGCCTAACAGACACAGATAAGGTTGCTGCGGTCGGTACTACTACTAGTTTTCTCTGAATATCATGAAGAAAGATGCATGGTGGGGAAGGGGGGCACCCTAACGTGCCAGCAAGCTGTGAATCACAAACAAACAGGAAGGACAATCGATGGAAGATTCACAATGCTCACAGAATGCGACGGTAGACTGCACATCCAGCAACAAATGTAGGAGCGTCAATGTACATATCGGAGACGCAAACACGGTTCGACCAGTAACGGTCAGAAAGGCATGGGGGTAGATAGGAGGGGCGGGATATAGAGGCAGCCACACGGCAATTAGCTTTTTTCCCCACTTGGAACACGTTTATTGGATTTTTATGATGATAATATTAGGAGTAATTCCATTTTATGATAAGTCCATGTTAAAACTAAACTGTTAGTGATCGTTTCACCAACTGGTCTAGCTGTCTTTGTCAAGCTGAAACTATATTCACTGTGATAAAAATAACTAATTAAGTTGCCGAAACTTAATTTGTTAACAAGTTAATTGGTTGGATATATCATTAAGCAAAATTATTCTGGTTTTCACTGACCAACGTCGAGAAAGAAACATGCACTGGATGTGCTGGTGGTGGTGACGGTGGTGGTGGCAGCGGTGGTGGCAGCAGTGGCGCTGCTGCTGCTAGTGGTGGTGGTGGTGGTGGTGGTGGTGGTGCTGCTGTTAGTGGTGGTGGACTGGTGGTGGTGGTGGTGCTGCTGCTGCTAGTGGTGTGGTGCTGCTGCTGGTAGTGGTAGTGATGCTGCTGCTGCTAGTGGTGGTGGTATGGTAGTGGTGGTAGTGGTGTTAGTGGTAGTGGTGGTGGTAGGGGTGGTGCTGCTGCTGCTGCTGCTGCTGCTACTGCTAAACAGTACAGACACCCACACAAGCACGGCTCGTAACACATGGGCAGCGAAAGCGACGCCTATGCTACACGACTGGAATCTAGCAGGTGCGTTACTCCCGTGTGTACGTATTGCCACACTAAAGTATGGGTACACACTCCGCACGCAGCCTAGCAGGCAGAGACGGAGCAAGAGAAAGAGATAGATAGAGAGGGCGAGATAGAGAGGGCGAGATAGATAGTAAATAGATAGACAGATAGACAGATAGATAGATAGATAGATAGATAGATAGTAAATAGATAGACAGATAGATAGATAGATAGATAGATAGATAGATAGATAGATAGATAGATAGATAGATAGATAGATAGATAGATAGATAGATAGATAGATAGATA
>NW_014577325.1:40066-65148 GCF_000485595.1 Priapulus caudatus | reverse complement strand
GAGAGAGAGGGAGAGGGGGGGGGAGGGAGAGAAAGCGAGAAAGAGAAGGGGAGAGAGAGATGAGGAGAGGAGAGAGATGGCGGCTACCAGGGCTTCAGTCACCTCCAGGGAAGCTGTCATTAACAGGAACATGCATAGGCCTACAGGCTGTGATGTACACGTCGGGGGGAAATGGATTCATCAAGAAATAGTACGTTTGTTCCCAATCAAGCATGCGAAACGGACGGGAAAAGTTTTTGCCTCGACGAATGAGTAGTAGAGTATTATTGTTCGCTGATGACAAATACATTTTTCATTTTGCGGGCGGTTACGCGTAAAGTAAGGCATACTAACGTGGATCCGCGTTTTACAGATAAATTTGTTAAGTTAAACAAGAATTTAATAATAAGCGCTTTAAACGAAAGTAAACATGCTGTAATATAACGTGCCGCCATCCGGAACGTTGAATTATGTATCCAGTATGTTGTAGTAGACTGCAGATAAGAAGCAATAAGATTGGTGCAGTAAATGTTGATAGCCATTGAGTGGTGCATAGGAATAAAACGGGTGAGGGTAATGCGACTGGTATTTGTAGGTGGTGGAAGGTGATTCGTGAGTCGTTGGAAGGGTATGTTAGAATGTGATCTGTCTGGTCATGTTTTGAAAGGATATGTTGGAATGCGAATGGTTCGTTATATATGTTGGTAGGAGATGTGAAGTAATGAGATTGGATTGATACATGTTAGTACGTAGTAGATAGTGGAACGATATTGGTTTGGCATTTGCTGGTAGAGGATAGGTCGATGCAGGTTGGTAGATGGTAGAATAGAATTGGTTTAGTACATGTTTCTAGTAGATGCTGAAATGATATTGGTGTGGTATATGTTGGTAGATGGTGGAATAGAATTGTGTTTTCGGTCCATAAGTGAGTTATTAATGTGAGCTTTTGGCGTAGCTGATTGAAATGCGTGCATTTGGCAATATAATCAAGAGCTAATAATACTTAACAAGGTTCTCCAAGCTTTTTCATTATAGCATGGGGGTGCTGCTCAGTGCTAGGGGGGTGCTGCTCAGTGCTAGGGGGATGCTGCTCAGTGCTAGGGGGGGTCCGGGGGCATGCCCCCCGGAAAATTTTTGAATTGTAGAAGCTCTGAGATGCAATCTGGGATACTCTGTGTGTAAATTTGAAGCACTGCATGTGGGGTGAAAATGTTTGTTTTGCATGCGCGAAAAATCAAAGATGTGCGAATGGTAGACTGGTGCATGCCGTCTCTTATTTCCGTGTCACCACTGTATTGCTAACATCATATTAAGAAAGGCAGCGGTTAGTTTTGGACCTAGATTTTCCGTTTTGGATTTGAGCATGGTATGGCCAGACTCCTGGGCCCGACCAATATATATATATTCTACGAAAAACGAGGGCTTGATCGGGTCCGACTGAGTGAAATACTTGTCAGATACAGGCCGAGCGGCAAAATATACCGTTTTTTTAATAAGACAACTTTTGCAAAAAGTGCACTTTGCATGGGAAGGGGGGGTGCGCACCCCCTGCCCCCCCCTGGATCCGCCCCTGCGGTGAGCAAATTTGTGCACTATTGGTGGAGCACTGCCTGCAATTACATCAGGAGTAGATAATAGGGATTCCCTATTAGGGGATATCCTATAATAGGGATTCCCTATTATCTACTCCTGATTACATGGGTCTGTGTGCCCGCACAGGTGGTCACTTATTGTGCAAGCGCGTAGCTACATTTGTGCTTATGTACTGTGCAGGTATACGTGCACATACTTGCGTTAGTGCACATGTTCTATATGTAGGTGCCTATATATATGTGGATTTGTGTTGTCGTTCACGCTTTTTTTGACTGCGCAAATTTACATGTACATGTAAATAAATGTGCGCCTGTGTTGCTGCGTTGACGTAATCTGTCCGTTGACCTGTGCGTAAGTGCGTTATGTACATGAATGCTTGCGTTAGCACTCACACACACTGCACGGGTTCACATGTACATGCTGCACTTGTGCTGGTGCTTACATGTGCTGTAGAGATCCACCCGTTTGCTAGTGCTTACGTAGGCGAGCTTGCAGTCGAGGCTTTAGATATATGCTAGGCGTCACTTGCACATGTACGTCGTTTTCGGGCGGACGTACGAGGTTCGCAAACGAATACTAAAGGGGAAGTATACGGCGTACGTATTAGTAAGGGGAGTACTGGGAAGTATACTAAGGGGTGTATAGTCTTTCGGCATTCTATCAGCGAGAAATATGATCGTACGACCTATTACGCAATAAACGAAGCCAGTTCAAATTTAGTGCCTTTAGGGACATGGATCCCGCCAAGTGTGCTTTTATACATTGCAATTTTGGTTTATGAGGCTAAAGCTGAAGAAAATCATATGGATCGTGGGATGGATATGAAATTGTGTTATTGCAGCGATAACCACTACAAAACGAGATATCTAGACATGTTTTTCTCATATATATATACATATGAACCAAATCAAAGATGAAAAAATAAGAAATAGAATTAAGGCATTGCACCTGACGTATGGATCAGCTTAGGGTGAACCATGCTTTCTAATCATTAGATGGAACCTCTCAAGAATAACCAGAATTATATGAAATTTTTTTTATGTTGGTAGATGGTGGAATAGAATTGATTTAGTACATGTTTCTTGTAGATGCTGAAATGATATTGGTGTGGTATATGTTGGTAGATGGTGGAATCGAATGAGATTGGTTTCGTACATATTGGTAGAAGATGGTGTCATGAGGTTGGTTTGTTATTTGTTGATAGCAGATCGTGAAACAAGATTTGTTTGGTACTTGTTCGTGAATAGTGGAATGTTTTTGGACTGGTATATGTTGGTAGGAGATGGTGAAATAAGAGTGGTTTGGTGCATGTTACAAGGAGTTGGTGAAATGCGCGGTTTGGTATTGGGTAGTCACTGATAGCGAAATGAGGTTGTCAGGAATATGCTGGAGTCAAAATTATAAAAAAAATCATCAGCAAAGAATCGCAACATATAAACGCACTGACATTTCTAGTCTGTTTGTCATCGGTTAGATCAGGTCTGATGTCTACCTAGCTTGCACTAACGTAACATAAGTAACTTAAGTTAAATTGACTACGTCACGAATTTTCTATGGTAAAATTTGTAACATTTTTGTTGCCATTTTTTTACATTAAAAGTAAGAACTAACGGGACTAAACGTATCGTCAAATTCTTACCTGATAAGATTGTTTCTTAACTAGTTAAAAATCCAAAAAACCTGGACGATTTGATATTAGTGTTCTTAACATTAATTGCTTGCTATGGATTATGTATGAGTGTAGTAAAAAATAGTTAAACTATTTGAATTTAAACATACGCATAACGAGTGTATGTTCACATCAAACAATATAGTAAAATAAGAAGTATAATGCAGCAATTTAACCATAAAATTGAACAGAATTACTTATATTTTGTGAAAAAGTGGAATTTTTTTTTTTACCATTTACGGTAACGTAATCACTTTAATATTAACTTAATATTAAATGTCCTAACAATACCAATTATTCTCCACATATTGATATATCATAACTAGATTTGAAGCATTATCGAGTAACCACTTGACCTTACACATACTGTTCGAATTTTTCATCTACATGAACAGCAATTGTCAGGACAAGGACACCTATCTATTGGATTACTCAATGATGGGAAGAATATCTCTGCAGCAAATCTCTGCAGCAAAATACTCTGAGCAAAATCTCTGCAGCAAAATCTCAATAATGAAGACATACATCAAGTCGCCATATCACAACGGTACCGGAACTGTATCCGTAGACTTCCGGTAGCGGAACCAGTCTTCCCGGTAGACCTGTCTATCCCACCCGCGCTTTGTGTATAACCCCATTCTGCCAGCACGCTCGCTGATGCTACTACATCTACGCACCAAGCTACCTTGCGAATAAGAAATCAATGGTGGCGTTCTTCTCTCGCCGACAGTAAATCACGCTCGCTCCTGCATGCCTGCCTGCCTGACCTACCAAACATACTCAAGTGCTGATTTTCGCCGTGTGCCGCACGCGTTCTAACGTGAAGGGGGAATATATTATCTCGGCAAGCATCACCAGCATCGCATATTCGAACGCCAGCCCCCAACCGCCGCGGTATTAAGTCCACCGTCGAGTCCCCAAGGGTTGTAAACGTACGAAGCAGGCAGGCAGACCACTGTATTGCAGGCGAGTCAGGAAGCCATTACACGTATCCATCTACCAGTCACCGTCTTAGTGCAGCCTCGCCTAACAGCTGCTGGAAAATCGATAGCTACTCCAGTGAAGTACAAAACGGTGTTGCCTCCCCATTATCTATGGTTGTGTGGCTCAGGTCGGCGCATAGATTGATTATATGACTGTCGATCGCCTCCCGACGGTCTGCCCGCATCGCGGATATATACACACAATCACCGGCAGAGTCACCTAGCTACGATGCACGAGACCAGACACGCAGTACACGGTGCGCGTGGGGAGGAGGGGTGTGTAAGTGTGTGTGTGTGTGTGTGTGTGTGCGCGCGCGCGCGCGTGCGTGCGTGTTGTAAGGAAGAGGGGTGTGTAAGTGCGTGCGTGCGTGTGTGCGTGCGTGCGTGTGTTGTGTGGAAGAGGGGTGTGTAAGTGTGTGTGTGTGTGCGTGCGTGTGGAGCAGGGGCGTGTATGTGTGAGTTCGTGCGTGTGAAAGGCGCATACATACTGTTGCATCGTAGAGTTGTAAAGTTGTTGATCTCCGCTCCGGCATCGTAGCAGCGTCGAGTTAGCAAATGGTAGCAGATTGTAGCAACGATTAAGGTCGATGTAGTCGCAGAATTTGCTCTTGAAGACTGACTTTATTAGAAAACACGATACAAATATATATACACTACGGCGACCTAGACACCCAAGCCTAGGCCCCGTGTCTCGACTTCGTCCGCTACATCTCGATAGGAAAGTCCGTACTCACGTACGTCTCCTGGATAGGTAACTCCTCT
This sequence comes from Priapulus caudatus, assembly GCF_000485595.1. Lineage (NCBI taxonomy): Eukaryota > Metazoa > Priapulida > Priapulimorpha > Priapulimorphida > Priapulidae > Priapulus > Priapulus caudatus. The sequence goes on along the minus strand of NW_014577325.1, from coordinate 60,162 downwards.
GATCTTTCGTCCGTGTCTATTAATATATTATATGTTTCCGAAAACCGCCCGACGACATTTCAATCCGACCCCCGGCTAATCACCGTCTGGGTCTATGGGGTTAGGGTGCGCGCGGTGGGTTACATTACAATAACAACAATAACTTGCTAGGGTTAGAAGTTTAGACTATTAGTCGCAAAGCCCTAATTAGCCCGCGGCCCTACGACACAACAATCCTTCCTTCCCTCTCGAAATAATTCGTGTCCCCACGAAAATACAGTTATACATAAAAAACATTAAAAGTTAAAAACGTTAGTCTAAAGCTGCAACATCAAACAGTGTCATGATGGTGAGGTCCGAAAAGGGATAGAAAGTCCGGTTTTGAAACAAGTTGAGGGGGATATTGCTGACGCTGCTACGATGCCGGAGCGGACAACAACAACGTTAGTTTTCCCAGTACAATAATTGGTGGAGGATGCAAAGATCTGCATTCGCTACGCTAATCCCCCAGATGAAAAAGAAGAACAAGAAGAAGAAGAATACGAAGAAGGAGAAGAAGAAGAAGAATACGAAGAAGGAGAAGAAGAAGAAGAATACGAAGAAGGAGAAGAAGATTCCGCATTCGCTACGTACGTTACGCTGATCCCCCAGATGATGAAGAAGGAGAGACATACCTCATCATAGCCTCCAGAACCCGGACGAATAGGTCGCATCGAGCAAGGTCGAGGAGCAGATGAAGAAGAAATATACACGGCGACGATAGGGTAAGCTACATCGTAATTTTACTGCATACATAGCCACAAATTCGGAAATAATTTATTAACAGTAAAAATAGCTCGCGAATTGCCGAGCAGCGCGCGAATTTTCGTAGTTATAACTAACGTGGTATTCGAATTTCATTGTACGGCGTGACGGTGACTCAAAGCGTTGAAAGGAGAGATGTATGATATAGTAAAATAGTATGATATATAAGCCTATGCGATGAGAAACGCGAGACGCCTAGCCGCTTCTAAAGAATGACCTCGAATGTTGCAATTTAGGGAAGCCGCATTCGGCGTGTTATTATCCCTGCCAAAAGAGGCATACTACGGTAGAAACTCACCATAGTGCGTAATGAAGATATTTAATTAAAGGTGACGAACGAGCTAAAACAGTTCCGCCCGGGAATGGGTACGTCCGATTTCGTCACGCGTCGCGTCATTTTTGAGTCACGGCTGCTAGCTGATACCATTTGGTCGATACCACGACATAGCGAAACCACGAATTCAAATTTTTAATAAACAAAGAATTGGCTATGAATCTGTGTTTACGATATAGCTTAGCCGGTGATATCTGTAATTTATGTTTCGTCGTTTGTTTGTTTGTTTTCTTTTGATTAACAGATTTACTGACGTGTTGTACGCGGTAAGAGGTAGCCTTGTTTCGCCATCCTTCCCTAGCCTTTCCATGCCGATTCGAGTTGAGTTACCGTTGCAGACTGTCGACCCCTTCCTGTGATACGAAAATGAGCGCTCATTTTCACTAGACAGCTGCAGCAATATCCCCCTCAACTTGTTTCAAAACCGGACTTTCTCGGACCTCAAGGATTTACCTCACCATCATGACACTGTTTGATGTTGCAGCTTTAGACTAACGTTTTTAACTTTTAATGTTTTTTTATGTATAACTGTATTTTCGTGGGGACACGAATTATTTTGAAAGGGAAGGAAGGATTGTTGTATCGTAGGGCTGCGGGCTAATTAGGACTTTGCGACTAATTGTCTAAACTTCTAACCCTAGCAAGTTATTGTTGTTATTGTAATGTAACCCACCGCGCGCACCCTTACCCCATAGACCCAGACGGTGATTGGCCGGGGGTCGGATTGAAATGTCGCCGGGCGGTTTTCGGAAACATATAAATAGACACGGACGAAAAATCAGAAGGTTATCTACCCAGGAGACGTACGTGAGTACGGACTTTCCTATCAAGATGTAGCGGACGAAGTCGAGACACGGGGCCTAGGCTTGGGTGCCTAGGTAGCCGTAGTGTATATATATATTTGTATCGTGTTTTCTAATAAAGTCAGTCTTCATTAGAAAATTCTGCGACTACATCATCTTCACTCGTTGCTACAATCTGCTACCATTTGCTAACTCGACGCTGCTACGATGCCGGAGCGGAGATCAACAACTTTACAACTCTACGATTCTACGATGCCGGAGCGGAAAAAACAACAACTTTTCCCAGTACAATAATACTATACTCTCGCTCACCGCAGAATTAATTACATGATTGCAGGCTAGCACTTGAATATAAGTAATGCTCATCATTGTCACTGCCATGCCACGGTGACTGTGACTGCCGCTATAGCAGCTCCTGCCCCGCACACTACCACTACCACTGCCAGTACCATTACCACTACCAATACACCACTGCCACTACCACTACCACTACCACTGCCAGTACCATTACCACTACCAATACACCACTACCACTACCACGATCACTACCACTGCACCACGACCACTACCACTACACCACTACCGCCGCCGCCGCCGCCTTCTACTTCTTCTTCTTCTTCTTCTTCTTCTTCACAGCAGCGTGAACACTCAGCATCTGTGAGTTGTCGGCTACATGCGGCAGCATCAGTCAGGGAACGACTTGCAGCAGCATACGTAATTTTACCCAGTGTACTAGTCCACTACAACTACGATTCCAGAAATGATCAACACTGTTCACGCGTAGATGTAGACGCACGCACGCGTGATAGCGCAGGCAATTACGCACGGACACTGTCACGCAACACAGACATAAAACCATATGGCGGGAAATGTAAAATAAGCGCGCGCGCGCGCGCGCGCGTGTGTGTGTGCGTGCGCGTGCGTGTGCGCGTGTGTAATGTGAGTGAATTGGTGTTTAGCGGCTTTCACGATTGCCCGAGAGCTTCAATAGATCTAGACTTCAACTGAGATATAGAATATAGATAGGGAAGAGGGCAAGCGAGATAGATATAAGTAGATAGGTAAATAGGTAGGTAGGTATAGGTTGGTAGATAGATAGATAGGTAGGTAGATAGGTAGGTAGGTAGGTTGGTAGATAGATAGATAGGTAGGTAGGTAGGTTGGTAGGTAGGTAGGTTGGTAGGTAGGTAGGTAGGTAGGTAGGTAGGTAGGTAGGTAGATAGGTAGGTATGTAGGTAGGTAGGTAGATAGGTAGGTATGTAGGTAGGTCGGTAGATAGGTAGGTAGATAGGTAGGTAGGTAGGTAGGTAGGTAGGTAGGTAGGTAGATAGATAGGTTGATAGATAGGTATGTAGGTAGGTAGATAGGTAGATAGGTAGGTTGGCAGATAGGTAGGTAGATAGGTAGGTAGGTTGGTAGATAGGTAGGTAGGTAGGTAGATATGTAGGTAGGTAGATAGATAGATAGGTAGGTAGGTAGATAGATAGGGAGGTAGATAGGTAGATAAACAGATTGATGGATGAATGGATGGATGGACGGATGGGCGGACGGACGGACGGACGGACGGACAGACAGACAGATAGACAGACAGGCAGACAGACAGACATATTATTATACATACATACATACATAGATAGATAATCTATCTATTTATCTATCTATTTATCTATCTAGCTAGCTATCTATCTATCTATCTATCTATCTATCTATCTATCTATCTATCTATCTATCTATCTATCAATCAATCAATCTAAGAAAAGAGAAGCAAGAGAATAAGTGACAATATGAAGTGAATACGCGAAATAACAGAGAAAGATGAAGAGAGAGAGAAAGCAAGAAAGGTGGAAAAAGAGAGCGCACGCGAGAAAAATAAAGGGGAGAGAGAGAGAGTGTGCGCGAGGGGGCAGCCAGCCAGAGAGAGAGAGAGAGACACACACACAGCGAGCGCAGGGGAACGAAGAGATGGATGCACACGTTGGCGGCTGCTGCTGCTGCTGCTGCTGTCAGGCTGTAACCAACAACCACCAACCAACATACCAGTCTGCAATTAGTTGCCACACGGCAGCTCCTCGGCACTTCACCCTCACGGCAAAGAAAATCAATACAGCGATGCCGGAGCCGCGCTGCAGTGTTTAGTTTTCCATTTACATGTACGTGGAGAGAGGTGCACGCCTCGCTCGCGCACTCACATGAATGGGATCCTCCGCGGGGACGCCATACAAGCAATGTATAAGCGCACGAATTCAGCCTGCTGCATGGTTGCTGCCCCGGCTTTTTTAACCTAAGATTGTGCATATGTGCGCGCGTGCGCGTCTGTGTATGTGCGCGTGCGTGCGTGCGTGCGCGCGCGCGTGTGTGTGCCTGTGTGTATGTGTGTTTATGTGTGTGCGTGCATGCGTGCGTCCACGCGTGCGTGTGTGCGTGCGTGTGTGCGTGTGTGCGTGTGTGTACCAATAAATGTCGGCACAGCTCAAGTGACAAACACAACTAATAACCACATGACTACATAACCAACCGCCGTGCAACGACAAACAAACATTGCGTTATAAGCGACCAAGCAATCGAGCAGGCAGACACGCACGCAGGCACGCATGCACGCACCCACGCAGGAAATAGCGACATGTGTTTTCCTTTTACCGACAATCAAGCCGGTTGCGTATGCTCCATCTATGCGCACGCACACACACGCACATGCACGCGCACGCATACGCACACGCACATGCACATTCACGCATAAGTATACGCACACGCACACGCACATGCACGCATAAGTATACGCATACGCACATGCACGCATAAGTATACGCACACGCACATGCACGCATAAGTATACGCACACGCACACGCATACGCACATGCACGCATAAGTATACGCACACGCACACGCACACGCACATGCACGCACGAACGCACAGGCACATAGCCAGACAGCAAAAGCAGCCGCAGCAGCAGCGACAACAACAATAAAACCAACAACAACAACAACAGCAGCAGCAACAACAACAACAGCAGCGACAACACTGCGCGTGTATATGTGTACGTGTACAGCGTTCGCCAGCAGCGCTGCTCGAGTACGCCATGCCGGAGAAATCGAACAAAACCGCGCAACATAGAGCAGGAAAAAAGGTCTATGCCCGTCTGTAGGATGCGGCTGACCTCGCATCAATGGCGCAATACCACGCGTTGGAAGCCATACAACGTGCAAGCCTGTTGACTCTTCATCACAGAACCGCTACATACGCGCAAATGCCGAGTACCGTTATTACGGCGATGCAATGCTAATACCAGCACAATCAACTACAAATATTTGCAATACCTCGAAACAACAAAAGCAGCAGCGTTTGAAGTCCGAACCATAATCGATATCAGTGCCTACTTGTATAACATATGTTAACAAATTGCTGGCAAACTGGACGCATCGCGATGTAACCTAGACAACGGCAAATAACGCCGACAGCAATACTAACAGTGATTTCTCTATGTCGGAGCTGCAGCGCTTTCATGCATCCCCCACTTTCGTCTGTGTGTCTCTCGGTCTCTCATCTCTCTCTCTCTCTCTCTCTCTTCTCTCTGCTATCCATCTATATATCTATCTGTTGTCTTGTCTCTCTCTCTCGATCTCGTAAGCTCCTATCTTCCTCCTGTCTGGGGTCTCGTCGGGTAAGTGTGTTCAGTCTCTGTCGTGTGTTCTCCGTCTCTCTTCTCTCTCTCCTCTCTCTCTCTCTCTCTCGTATCTCTCTCGTCTCTACTCTCTATCCACGATCAATATATCTAATCCCTGTCTGCTCGGCCTCCGTGAAAGATGAGAGATACTCTCTCAGTCTCTCTCTGTCTCCTAGCCTATATGTCTCTCTCTCTCTCTCTCTCTCTCATCTGCTCTGCTCCTCTCTCTATCTATCTACAATTATGTTTCTGTTCCTGTTGTCAGTTAAGGTCTTTGGTTCTCCTCGGTTCGTCTTCTCGTCCGGACAAGCCGTCTTATGCTCTAATAAAATTAGAAGAATGATTTAAGATCGCTTCTTCTCCTTCTCTCTCTCACTCTCTGCCTTTCGTATGTAACAATTCCAATCTCTTCTCTATATTTGTATATAGAGTAATATCAACATATATTCACACGACAACGGCAAAGCCGCTGTCAGATTGAAGATATAGAGACAACGCGCCGTGAGAGATCGATGGATGGTGGGGGTGGATGGTGGTAATGGAGCGGACGGACGGACGTGAAGCCCGGACGGATATATATATATATATATATATATATATATAATATATATCTAATAGATAGATAGAGAGAGAGAGAGAGAGATGGAGAGAGAGAGAGAGAGAGCGGAGAGCGAGAGCGAGACGGAGGAGAGCGAGAGAGAGAGAGAGCAGAGAGCGAGAGAGAGAGAGAAGCGAGAGAGAGAGAGAGAGAGAGAGAGAGAGAGAGAGCGAGAGAGAGAGAGAGAGAGACAGACAGACAGACAGATAGACCGAGAGAGAGAGAGGGAGGGAGAAATATATTTACTATTTTGCAAAATGATATTAAAACAGCGAAGACATACGTCAAACTAATCAAACGTACACACTCACACACTCGCACGCAAGCGAGCGCACACACTCGCACACACGCACACACTCGCACGCAAGCAAGCGCACACGCACGTACACGCACGCGCGCGCGCACACACATACTCACACGTATACATACACGCACGCACACAACCAGTGCAAACGGTTCTTACCAGCCGTAGATCACGAGCTAATGCACTCCACTTGCTACAGCTGCCAGTGACACTGAATAGATGTGCACACAGCTAATAGCAGCAGCGGCAGCCGCAGCAGCAGCAGCACAAATGATCCACCATCACTGCTGGTTTCCACGGTAACCAGCTCCAAGACGCAGAACCAGGGTAAATTGATCAGCGCGCTTCAAGTATTTGCACCTGAAGCCTGTGACACGAGTGCAATAAAGAATACTGGTTGGCATGGCAACTGACTCTTTGATGCCACTGGCAGCAGACCTGCGGAAGTGGATGGAGCTAGATCAATCGCTGAGCTGTACTTGCCAGGCTGGCTGGCTGGCTGGCTGGCTGGCACTGGTCATCCGTTCGTGTTGCTGTTTCCATGCATTATTTACGTGCAGTCGGTAGGCTGCCACTGATGACTACTGCTACAGCCGGAAACGCCACCACACGCACGCGTGCACGCCGACTCGCTACACGCGCTCGTGCACGCCGACGCGCTACACGCACGCGTGCACGCGGACTCTCGCTACACGCACGCGTACACGCACATAGTTGCTGGACATTGAATTAGAAGGATTGCAGAGAGTTAAACAGTCGTGAATCAGTATGCGCTTTAGGATACTGTTAAGGTTACAGACGGGTAACACTGTAAAGGACATTGCAACATAACTGCTCATCATATTCAATCAAACTCATATCCATTACATAAGAGAGATGTCTCTCTACGCTCTCGACGAAAAAGAATTCATCGCTAATTAAGTGACGGCAAAAATTGTGAATTTATACAAAAAAATGTTTGGACCTAAACTTTGGTTGGGTCCCTGGAATTTTTTTTAAATGCTTTAATTTAGGGAATAAGTTGAAAAGATGTACGAAAATTAGTAGTGATTTTCAAAACGCAACAATTTCGTAAACAAAGAGACATAACTTATAAAATATAACATTTGAAAAAAATTCCAGGGACCATTTTTTCCTTTGATATGTTAGCATTGAAATGTAACAAAAAAATTTGGAATCGGAGTTGTGGGTTTCGAGAAATAGCGTTTGAAAAATCAGCAACTTCAGCATTTCTAACAATGGAGATATTAACACTTTTCTAAATTTCCCATAATTGCACGCCTGTGTTAAGAATTGACTAATGCGGGGATTTGGAACTGTTTTGGAGGATACATACATAATTTCTACGTATACATAGCTGCCCATGGCTGCGATCTATCAAATAAAGTGGGTATTGAAATTTCGACAAAAATTCACCTCCCAACCCTAACAGTATATCCTTAAACAGCTGTGGGCAGAACGGAAACGCCGCTACACGCGTGTACATGCACGCACATGCACGCATAAATTCAGACATTGGGTTAGGTAGGGCACTGGAGCTGAAGGGGTCGTTGTCGTATCAGGTACTACAGATATGTACCCGAGGTACATATATGTATACACAAAGTGTACCAGACTTGTACTACAGAAGTGTATCCTAACCCTAACCCTAGCCCTAACCCTAACCCTAACCCTGAACATACCTCATATGAAAATATAAACATAATACTAAACAACCTAAAACTACCTCGGGTACATATCTGTAGTACCTGATACGACAACGACCCCATCTGCGGCACTGGAGAGGGCAACACGGTCGTGAACCAGTATGAACGAAAACCGTTAGGCGGAACAGAAACATGCGTGCGTGAATGTAGCGCGTTACACGCACGCACGCACGCACGCGCGCGCGCACGCACACGCACACACACGCACAAGACGCACGCGCACACGCACGCGCACACGCACGCGCACACGCGCGCACAAACACACACACAACACACACGCACACAAACAAAACGAAAAAATACGCGTGTACGCAATGTGTGTACGCGCGTGCGTAACTTTATTCACCCGAATATATCATTATATTTATAGGCACTTGTTGGAATTCGCATCGTGCAACATGCAAATACATACTATCAAGATGCTTGCGGATGCAGGAATGCTCACCTGAAACGTAAAGAATGCTCATATGGATGGATGGACGGATGGGCGGACGGACGGACGGACGGACGGACAGACAGACAGATAGACAGACAGGCAGACAGACAGACATATTATTATACATACATACATAGATAGATAGATTGATTGATTGATAGATAGATAGATAGATAGATAGATAGATAGATAGATAGATAGATAGATAGATAGCTAGATAGATAAATAGATAGATAAATAGATAGATAGATAGATAGATAGATAGCTAGATAGATAAATAGATAGATAAATAGATAGATTAAGAAAAGAGAAGCAAGAGAATAAGTGACAATATGAAGTGAATACGCGAAATAACAGAGAAAGATGAAGAGAGAGAGAAAGCAAGAAAGGTGGAAAAAGAGAGCGCACGCGAGAAAAATAAAGGGGAGAGAGAGAGAGTGTGCGCGAGGGGGCAGCCAGCCAGAGAGAGAGAGAGAGACACACACACAGCGAGCGCAGGGGAACGAAGAGATGGATGCACACGTTGGCGGCTGCTGCTGCTGCTGCTGCTGTCAGGCTGTAACCAACAACCACCAACCAACATACCAGTCTGCAATTAGTTGCCACACGGCAGCTCCTCGGCACTTCACCCTCACGGCAAAGAAAATCAATACAGCGATGCCGGAGCCGCGCTGCAGTGTTTAGTTTTCCATTTACATGTACGTGGAGAGAGGTGCACGCCTCGCTCGCGCACTCACATGAATGGGATCCTCCGCGGGGACGCCATACAAGCAATGTATAAGCGCACGAATTCAGCCTGCTGCATGGTTGCTGCCCCGGCTTTTTTAACCTAAGATTGTGCATATGTGCGCGCGTGCGCGTCTGTGTATGTGCGCGTGCGTGCGTGCGTGCGCGCGCGCGTGTGTGTGCCTGTGTGTATGTGTGTTTATGTGTGTGCGTGCATGCGTGCGTCCACGCGTGCGTGTGTGCGTGCGTGTGTGCGTGTGTGTACCAATAAATGTCGGCACAGCTCAAGTGACAAACACAACTAATAACCACATGACTACATAACCAACCGCCGTGCAACGACAAACAAACATTGCGTTATAAGCGACCAAGCAATCGAGCAGGCAGACACGCACGCAGGCACGCATGCACGCACGGACGCAGGAAATAGCGACATGTGTTTTCCTTTTACCGACAATCAAGCCGGTTGCGTATGCTCCATCTATGCGCACGCACACACACGCACATGCACGCGCACGCATACAAGTCTAATACAAATACAAAGAAATAGAATGGAATGTTGATGATTAACTTACCATTACTTACTTCAGGCGTAAGTAACTTACCGTTACTTACCGAACTTACCATTAGTAAATATTCGTGAAATAGTATTATGGTTCCATCAATAGGAATCCTTTCCTTTACGGGTAGTGTTCTCTCCATTTTCTTGGTAGAGAAACTATCATAGCTATTACACAGACATTCTAATTGTAACATGCACCTGGCAATGATGAGTCTGATCCCAGAATTGATTACACGCCTATTGTAGCTTCTGCTTGTATCCAGTCACCTGTTCATATTCTTCTTCTTCTTCTGCTATTACAATTGCTCAGTATGAACCCTAATAATGCTATCGGTGGTATCTATTGTTTTTTGCCATTGCTGTATATCGTGTAAAGTGACAGGCTAAACTGACTGCGTGCAGTCTATTCGTGCAAACTTAGCCTGGTTAATATTTTGTGTACATGTATGCTGCGACTAGGACTATAACTGGACTAGTTGGATGTAGGATCAAAATTTGCAGTCACTATGGGGGACAAAACACTTTTAGATTTCACTCCAATTTCAGCTAGAATCTTGAAAATCAGATTCAAGTTATTATAATGTGTAACTGGACCAAAAGTCTGGTGTTAGTTGGCCCAATCCGAGATGGGAAAAATATGTCGGTATGATAAAGCTCGAATGCTTACAAGTGGTTTCACAAATATAATGGCTGTTTTCGAGTATCTTGGAAATAAAAAATAGAAAAACAAAACACATGTACCAAACAGCATAACTAGGGATTAGGAAATAGAATAATTTAACAATTCTCTGCGGGAGGCATTGGACTTTTCCTAAAACGTGATGTTCTATGTTCTAATGGGCAATGCAAATACATATATATAAGTCAGCAATGCAACCACAATAACAGAAACAGATGTCATCTATGTTTTTTGCGAAAGAAATAAAAGATGTAGTCCTTTCAGTTTGGCAAATAAGACAATTTAGCCATAGTTACGCTGAGAGGGTCTATGTCCCCCAGGGTACTGCCGGAACGTACCCTGGTAACTATCTATATAACCCTAACCCTAACCATATCAAATAGAATTACCAGGGTACGTTCCGGTATACCGGACCGTACCCAGGGTACGTCCAGGGTACGTTCTGGTATACCGGACCGTACCCAGGGTACGTTCCGGCAGTACCCTGGGGGACATAGACCCTATGAGCCATAGTTACCACCATCTGGGCACTATCCACGACGTGGATCCTACACATGGACGTCCCCTAACAAGAAAACTCAAAATCCATTAGTACTACTAAACTACTAGCATCTATAGACTACATTATGTATATTAAAAGTGCAAAAGCTGCATCAAACCCACAAACACATCCAGGAGCAGACTGTAACAGTGAGCATAAACTTCCTGTTTTCCATCGAAAGATTAGACTAAAAAGTACTACGACCACAAGTTTATTTAATACTAAACTTATCAATCATCGATGAAGAATATATAGTCAGCATCTCTATTAAAATCAATGAACTGCTAGAATACAAAGAGCATGGCACACACAGCGAACTGTGGAACAAATTTACAACGGATTTACAATTTAATCTTGTTACCTACTTATAAAATGCTTAAAAGCTTAAAGAGAGTAATCTGACTTCTCAACTCAGAGATAAAAAAAATTACCACAATAATTTTCAGACACTCATACATCTACTTTTGAAATTACAAGCAGACACTCAACACCTTGCTTACAGATTACAAAGATTTACACAGATTACAGTAGTATTCCACGTAAGAAAATAACAGGCACAGTGAAACCCCGATTTTACGCACCACGATTTAACGTGAATTCAGATATAACGCGATGAGTCATTGGACTTTTTTTTGCTCTTTCCGGAACTGAAAACTTTTTTGGTGAGTTAAGCCGGCCTTAGATCGGATTTCGATTGAATGCGACGCGACGCAATGCATTTCAACTCACCGCGACTGAGTGATTAGGTCGACAGCAACGCAACTGACGCTGAGAGGGTCTATGTCCCCCAGGGTACTGCTGGAATGTACCCTGGGTACGGTCCGGTATACCGGAACGTACCCTGGTACTATCTAATATGCCGGACCGTACCTCACCTACTCCACTAACGAGTCTAGGGAATCGCCTATGCCTACTCCCTAACCATATCAGATAGTTACCAGGGTACGTTCCGGCAGTACCCTGGGAGACATAGACCCTATGAGCGCAACTGAGCGCAACTAAATGAGTGAGACAATACTTGACAACAAGTGTTACATGACTTGTTGCTGTGTGCATGTTGTGTACACAATACAATGCACCGACTGTATGCATTGTTTCATTTGCATTGTTCATCACTTTTGTGCATTGTTCATTACGCATTCGAATCGAATCTCGTCGCAGCAATCACAAGGCAGCTTATGTCGGGTAAAGCAATGCTTAAAAGCTTTGTTTAAATGCTTAAAATTCTTTAATTCAAATGCAATTTATTTGTCAGAAGGTAAAAATGCAAAAAACAGGCTAAATTGGGTGAAAAAAGAGCCGTTTTAGGATGTTAGATCAACATTGGGTCAGTTCATACGCTGATTTTCTTGAACCCTAATTTAGCACGACCCTGCTTTTTTCGCGATGACATTTTATGGAACTCAACGATCGCGTGCTCCTCCTGAAGAGTATCACTTGCAATCCCCAGCCCACTTCAACCATGGGTTGTTGTTCAAGCAAATACCATCCATTTTAAATTACCAGAGGTCGATTATGTAAATCTTATTACAAATCTGTAATGTCCAGGGAAAAAAATAAAAATATTAATTTTCCGGGGAGCTACTTTATCAGCTCAGCGTGCATGAAAATACACTCTAACCAAATTGTGTTTGTGTTGAACTCTATGCAAAATTTATGTGGGCTCTTTTGGGAATTTAACCGGCTGCTTTTTGCATTTCGGGTGCTAAAATCCACCGAGCCACTCCGTATTTTTCACGGTAACGTCCCATTACAGTTTCCCCGATGTCACAATTATTCAAAGGAGGTGTCATAATATATCGATGTGTAATAAATAATATATTTTATATGTGCATATTATGCCAGTCCTGATATTATCTTACTCTTTCATACTAATCTACTAACCATCTGCTACACATTAAAACCACAAAACAACATGACGTGCGACATATTATTCAGGAGCACGTGACGCAAAAACCGATGACGTCACAAACCAGGAGCATATGTCAGGCATATGGGGTGGGGAGGGTGGGGGAAGGGCTGGGGAGGGGTGGGGAGAGGAGAAAAGGGTGGAGGTTGGGGGGAAGGGGCTCTAATAGCAAAAGCAGTTCAACTCACCTTTTGCTTAAATCAAGATCCCAACAAAAATACCATGATTTAACCCCCTCTTGAAGGTCAAAAGGTATCACGACACTATACTCTTCGCATGTCAAGCAGAAGGGACATTCATGGTCCCTTTTCCAATAAAGCCATAAAAATGCTAGGTCCCGCTGAAAACAAAAAAGTTTCAATCGCGTTTTGTCCGTCAGACCCATGTCCTCAGAAAAATTTCTAAAAATCGCCTGTGCCCATTGACCTTTGACCTGTGACGCTCCAATTCGGCACAGTGATGCTTTCCGACCATGATCTATAACCGACTACACGAGCCTAGGTCAAGCCGTTTAGAATTTTGTGCCGCAAATTCTGCATTTCCTCCCTATACCTTAAGTTAAGGAGTGAATGTTCCCCCTTCTTTTACACCTCTTGACCTTTGACCTTTGACCCCCAGCTTCGACAGCCCAACTCGTTTTGACGATCCCCCCCAATGTGCCGAATATCGTGACCGTACGTCGAGCGGTTAAGATTTGTGCCCAACTGTTGACGAACGGACGGACGGACGGACGGACGACCGGACGGACGGACGATCAAGCGATTCTACAAGCTGCATCTGACTATGTCAGATGAGCTAAAAAGACATTGAATTTGAAAATAGTATATCGTAAATTCCTTCTGATGAAATGTTTTTTTCTGACATGATTTTTTGGCTCCTGATATGAAAATATTGACATGATATTTTAAAATAAGTATAGAAAAAAAGTGTTTCAAGTAAGAAATTAAAAGTCTTGATATTAAAAATTTGTTAAAATTATTTATGTCCTGCAATTAATTCCGCTTTGGCTTGCCGTAACTTTCTATGCTCACTTCCATCCAGTTGCTCAACCTAGCAATGCTGAAAATTGCTGGCACAGGTGCATCATGTGTAAAGATCAGTGAGATGCAGGTTATATCAATTTAATTTCACAACAGCTCATTTGATTATTTAGAGCAGGTGCAGATTTAGTCAGTCTGTCACCTACAGAGAGTAAAGGGTGGCAGCCTGTCAGGCTCAAAGAGCTCACACAGAATATTGCATTTACTGGCAATACCGCTTTCTCCTATATGTTCTGCATGTGAACAGCACACTAGATACTCCAAAATTTTTCACTGATGGTGAAGAGCTCGCAAGCTTTGTTTACATATATCTGTTACCAATGTACTGTCTTTAAATTATTAAATTAATAAAAAATACAAATAATTGGCTTCTAATAGATACTCCACAATCGTTATTGTTTAGCTTCTTTGTTTCTGTCATTCTGTCTTGGAATTCTCTCCCTTCGTCTTTAGTAAATGGGAAATTTGCGACTTTTTCTACTGCAATCCGCAGTGTTGATCTGTCTATTTGATCAACTTGTCACTCAGTCTTTGATATAGTCCCTTGGACTTTGAAGACTATCACTTACGAGGTTACGAGGTTACATATAAACTTTTTACTAAACAGTGCCAATGGAGAGGATGCAAATACCAGTACAATGCTAGGGTCGCCAAGAATAGACTACTAGGCGCGGTTAGTCAGGAATATCAGTCAAAGGACGTGTTTGTTTGGTCGGATCCACAGATCTCGATCCACTAGATCTGACTGTTTGTTTGGTCAGATCCACGGATCTCGATCCACCGAACCCGACCCTGCTAGCGAGGTGGATTCGAACGGGATCCATTATGGCGGCCCACGCCTCAGCCAATAACAGCTTGTTTATCGTTATGAACCATCCCGTGATAGGTCACAGCGAAACGCGAACCGTTGAAAGTGAGTTTGCATTTGTTTGAGTTAGGGTTCGAGCCAGTGAATCAAGATCCGTGGATCCGACCAAACAAACACGCCTAAAGTCCAAGTGATTATAGGCGCAGGGGATAGTAGGCCTATACTACGCAAGATGGAAAGGGACGACACCTGTCAATATTTTTTTAATGTCAATAACACTGATCAGACTCGGGTGATCGAGTGCTCGGAATACTAAATAAGGTATAATAGTATTAGTATAGAAATTTATTAGTTATCATAATGTAAAAATCCTCCAACGTTCGACGTCATCAGACTGCTATCGCTATCGGAATAGGCTTAATGCTAATTTAAGCAGAGCGTAAATTATGACAGTTTTATAATACACACATACAGAAGCCAGAAATAGCTATACATTTCCAGCAGCTTGTTATTTTTCTAACACAACGAAATATACTACTATATTACCTGAAAAAAGTTATAATGACTAACCCGAGATAGCAACAAACCTTATGGCTTTAGCACTCACGATTCGCTTACTACGGCCGTACTGCCAATTTACTTTTCGTTTTGACTGGAGGCCGCCATTTGGATTCGTGAAAACGCGAAACATTTGCTTATCTAACTGTCACTACTATACTATTTGTTATATACAAGTATTTTTTATAAATCAATGTATATAAAGTCTATTATACAGTATTGTAATAAGTGTTTTTTCTACCAGATATTGTGATATTCAGAATATTTTATTTTGATAACACCGCAACGTACGAAAACCAACTGTACACAACAAACAAGTGAGCAATCAGTAAATCCAGTATGGCAGATGTCAAGGCTTTGGAGCACCCCACTTTAAAAGTTGTTATATATAGTTTTTTTTAAATATATTTAGTTTAAATAGGATTGAAAGGTTTAGTGGTGCTATCTCTGGTATTTTTGTTATAAAAGTGTAGCCTACCGTGATTTACAGTGATCGTCACACGTAGTTGTGCAAACACTGAAACAGACTCGACATACAATTACAAATGATACATCATGATTCAGAATCATAGATTCATAGACATAGGTACTAAACCGACCAGGCTCTCCGACTGTTACACGTCGTAGGACGTAGTGTCGTAGTGTTAAGCGAGATAGGAACTTGTGGCTAACATCATACATGATTCAGATACCGGGTACATTACTCATCGACATTACTCATTAGTCATTACATTAGTCATTACATTTAGTAGTGATTTACAGTCTGATTACATCATGTTTTTACATGCGTCTAAACAGAGGAATTGCTCCGATCTGTGATTGGAGGATAAAAATAGAATTCGTGACGTTTCGTTTTCATTTTGCATACCCTGGTGCATACGCTATTAAAAAAGGACGTGGATATTCGTCCGAGCATCGGACACCTGTTCGTATGCGCTATTCGTCCGAGCAGTTGTTGCGCATGCGCTGTTCATGTTGTATTACATAAATGTAATATAATGCTAATCTAGGGGGGCGCCTACTCTCTAACCCTACCCCTAATCCTAACCCGAACACCAATCCTAACCCTAACCCTAACACTAACTACTCTCTTATATACGCGAGTCATTAAGTACCAAACACTATCTATGGTGTTAGTAACCAATAGCAACGCATTGTATGCAGGGCGCTCACAGCCGTAGGCGCCTGCCCGTAGCAAACGCTACGCCCAGCCTAAAGGGGCCCAAACATTCAAAATAGCCTCAGAATGCTGGAAATAGCATTTTAGAGCGTCTAGATTTCAAAATTTTGAGACCCCCAGACCCCCCCCCCCTTCCCACTTCCTACCTCCGGCACTTGTGCCGTGCGGCTGCGGCATGCAACATGAACAGCGCATGCGCAGCAACTGCTTGGACGAATAGCGCATACGAACAGGTGTCCGATGCTCGGACGAATATCCATGTCGATTAAAAAAAGTATTAGGCTATGACCGGTAGGAATGTGTACTAACTATCATATCATATGGAGCGAACGATTTGAGTTAGGTACATTTCTATACATTCTAGCTATTATAGACACATGTCTTAGCCTTAATCTGTGTGGATTTTGAGTCTATTGAAGCGCGATTAGTCTAATTAATTAGCAAATATGCACGCGCGCCGCGCGGTATCGCTCATAGGCTAATATACGCGCGGCTATGGCCAGTAGGAACGTGTACTAACTATATCATATGGCACGAACGATTTGAGTTACATTTCTATAAATTCTATCTATTATAGACACATGTCCTAGCCTTAATCTCGGTGAATTTTGAGTCTATTGAAGCACGATGAGTCTAATTAATTAGCAAATATGCATGCGCGGTATCGCTCATAGGCTAATACACGCGCGGCTATGACCGGTGAAACGAAACGTCACAAATTCTATTTTTATGCTCTAATCACAGGTCGAAGCAATTCCTCTGTTTAGACGCATGTATGTTTTCAACCTCCCACCCTCTCTGTTCTCTATCTTCGGTACTGTCCTATGTACTCTGAAGACTGTAATCCATACGAGGTCATCCATACGTAATCGATCCACAGTGTGGATCTACCGATTTGATCCACTTCTCTCTCCGTCTTCGTTATAGTCCCCAGGACTTTTGAAGACATTTATATAGGTTATGACTATTAGGTTATGTTACCATGTGGCAATACTGGAGCAGGCAACCAATGGCAATGCCTTGTAAAATAGCTTCCCTGCCACAACCAATACTCTACCCCCTTGGCCTTCTTTATGTTTTAATTTAATATTCTGAATAAATCTTATTTTAAGCGTTGTTCCTGTTCAGTGTTCAACGTGTGCTGTATGGTAGTTTATAACTGGTATCTCTTCCCCATGCGCATTGCACCGTTTTGACATAAATTCCGATCAAGCCTGATGTCAGTATTTCAGGGTGTTTTCTGTGTACATGTGAAGTACAAATCCTGTTAACATTTAACACATTCAATGCGCTGCCATGATGGATCTATTGCCCTGTGCTGGAATTTTCACATATTCTCCTATGTTTTACATCGCAATTTCACCTAATTACACACAAGAACAGCATTATATTTTTATACCTTTGAATTTTACTATATATGCCTTGATGCCAAATTTGGATACTGCAACGTACTACAACAGAAACAGAAACTATAGATGTACTGTAAATAACTGTTTGAATATTTCATAAAATATGTCAAGAACATAAAATATTAATCTGAAAAACTGGTAATTGTAGAATTTTTGCATACCAACTACCATTGGCGCAAAGTCAGCTTGGAACTGCATTGCGACTCGCTTACAAATTTATACAATTATTAATCCAGCTAAACCTGGAAATTCTCTTAATCAGCTAATCCTATATAGTATCAATCTATTATAATGTTTTCAAATTGTAGTGTTTTGTTGATCAAAATATTCATAATGAACCTGCTTACAGTGGTGTTTACAAATTTCGGTGACTCGATTCCAGTCCATTATGCAACGGTACAGATATCTGGCTATTTATTCGATTATATCAAGAGATATCGAACAAAACTTATATATTGGGTTAGAAGGATGATAGTACTATAAGTAGCTCTCAAAATTAGGTAGAAATATGTTCGGTTTGTTCTGATATGTTGATCAAAATATTCACAACAAACCTGCTCACGGCGGTGTTTATAACTATTCAGTGACTCGGTACTAGTCCACTATGCAACGGTACAGATATAAGGTTATTTATTCGATTATGTCAACAGATATTGAACAAACCTTACATATTAAGTTAATAGAATATTAGCGAGCATGATTGTCTGTCAAAATTTGGTATAAAAACTCCTAAATTATTATGATACCACAACATAAAAATCGTAGGTTACACGGCGCTTGTTCTACGTGGGCTCATGATGCACTGCTTTACCAGAGTCTTACTAGTTTTTACTAACGCTTATCTTGATATCATTTTGAAGAGAAAATATTGGTCAAATATTAAATTCTAAGACTGGGATAAGTATAGACTGGCTTTATATTTGCGCAGGCAGTCCCATCTATTGAGTAATACTATAATGACCATGGCGATAAATCAAGTTTAGCGGCTGTCTACTGGACAATGTTACCACGAACTGACTCGTGTTACGCGGACGTGCGTTTTAATTGTTCAAACGAGTTGACATGGGTTTCGCGTAGAACGTGTTAATGGAACACACGGAAGCTAAGTAAGGCTGAGAGGGTCTATGTCCCCCAGGGTACTGCTGGAACGTACCCTGGTAACTATCTGATATGGTTAGGGAGTAGGCGTAGGCAACTCCCTAGACTCGTTAGTGGAGTAGGCGAGGTACGGTCCGGCATATTAGATAGTACCAGGGTACGTTCCGATATATCGAACCGTACCCAGGGTACCCTCCGATAGTACCCTGGGGGACATAGACCCTCTCAGCCTAAGTAAGCTGCTTTTAGCATGGAGAGCAACTGCTATAAATAGCAACGATCGCTTGCTGTGTGGATTCGGGGTTAATTAATGTTAAATTAATGTTTAATGTTTCCTTTGATCCATAGCAGGGCATCCATGGGGTGCAGCCTGGGTTGGGCAAAATTAAATCTAGATTCTTATTTGAGTACAAGACACTTCCTGCTTTGAACATTAATTTTGAAAATGTTCTGAAATAGTGTGGAAATCTTAGAAATCTTCTGGAAAAGCATGTCGCTAAGGCCAAAAAAAAGAAGATGTGTTTCCGGTTGCATCGAAAACAAAAGTAGGGTAGGTCAGTAGGTTTTTATTTTTTTATTCTTTGGTTCCTAATATCTCTCTGATGCATGCTATAAAGTGGTGTATAGGTAGGGATAAGTTAGTAAGCAAGTCCAGAACGTGTCAGATTTCAAATGCAAAAAAAAAATTTTATTTTGGAAAAAAAGTTTAGGGTCGGCCCTAATAATCTAGGGACAGTCGGTCGACCGGAAACACACCTATTTTTTTGTTGGGCCTAAACCATCTATAGTTTAGCGCGTGTAGTTAATCGATCTCCTCGTTTAACAACTCAATCCACTGTTTGATGAATTCACTACAGAGTAGGTCACTGTAGTAGTAGTCATGGATAAGATAATCTCTTATGGATTAGGGGCTTGGGGGGGCTGCTAGGATACTAGGAGGCAATCCTACCCACTGGTAT
>NW_014577325.1:16555-35502 GCF_000485595.1 Priapulus caudatus | reverse complement strand
TAGCAGGGCAGTGTACGTAGCAGGGTAGTGTACGTAGCAGGGTAGTGTACGTAGCAGGGCAGTGTACGTAGCAGGGTAGTGTACGTAGCAGGGTAGTGTACGTAGCAGGGCAGTGTACGTAGCAGGGCAGTGTATGTAGCAGGGTAGTGTACGTAGCAGGGGTCGTAGCAGGGCAGTGTACGTAGCAGGGCAGTGTACGTAGCAGGGTAGTGTACGTAGCAGGGCAGTGTACGTAGCAGGGGTCGTAGCAGGGCAGTGTACGTAGCAAGGGTCGTAGCATGTTTTTGCAATTTTAAATATAAAGCAGTGAACAATCACGTTTCATAGTAAACTTTCTGATAGGGTGTATTTACCATGCCTTAAAAACCGCGCTATATCTAATTAGGGTGTTTACGGCTCAAGAGTGGTGCACTGAATTTGTTGCTGAACTATTGCTCATAGATTGTGGTTACTAGTGTGTTTTACTCTATTTTTTCTTTACAATAGGATCTGACAAACCTAGACATTTTCTTAGTTGCCAAAGAAGTCGAGGAATCGCTTGCAAATCATGACACGACAGAGTGCCTGTCATGGTGCTATGACAACAAATCAAAGTTAAGAAAGCTAAAAGTACGTCATATATTTTCTTATCAACCATATCAAAAACTTACTAGTATTTTTCAATGGTAGCACATTTTAAAGGTCTGCAAATTTAGATACAAGATTATTTGAACAAGAAAAAATATGAAGAAATACCTAATTACACATTTTTTTGAGGTTCAGAGGTAGATTGTTTTATTAGTTCTCCTAACATAATCAGTTCATGCTTGTGTCATCATTTCAGAGTAACTTGGAGTTCAACCTAAGACAGCAGGAATTTATTGAGTTGATCAGGAAAAATCTACGGTTACAGGCTGTCAAGTGAGTATTCTCATTCATGAGTTAAATAGCAGGTGAATATTTCTGCATGCTGGTTTGTTAATATTGAGTAAAATTAAATTAAATTTTAAACAAGTCTTGTGTTTGATATATGGCACCTTGTGATAATAGTGCATTCTGCAATTTGAATAGTATATATATAAAGTAAATTATATGCCTAAATAGGTTTACCACTATAAGCACATAGGCTGGTAATATTATTCAACTCTACATGCACTTTGGCGCGTGCGTGTCTGTGTGGCACATAAATCATCCATAGAGGTCGAATGTAAAATTATTTTGTCAATTTCAGTCATGCAAGGAAATACTTTGTAAACCTAGAAGGTGAACAGTTATGTCATGTTCAACGAACCATGGGCCTGTTGGCTTTCCCTCCTGATACAGAGGTGTATCCATACAGGGTAAACAATATTAGATTATATAAAAATAAAGTTTATCTCGGTTAGATCCAAAATAAGTTGTAAATACTTACACTGACGAAATTTTCGTCCATCTCTCCAATAGACTTCGGAGAGATGGACGAAAATTTTGTCAGTGTAAGTATTTATATCTTATTTTAGATCTAGCTGAGATAAACTTTATTTTTATGTGAACTATAGAGATCCGATGAAATTATTCAATCAACTGTTAGATTATAATCATTGAATAATGTGGTTTCATATACTATGAGTATGGACATAGTACACAGCAGGTACTGATCGAAGATCGAATCGGTCATTCCCCAGGTATTAAAACAGATTGAAAAGATTCAATATTCCACTAACATAAAATCTCTTAACTCAACTGTTGTTGTAACTTCTGCATCTTAATTCTTGTATTTAAAACATATACAGTTGTATAAAAACGCACATATAACAAAATACTGTTTTAAGGACTGCTATTGTGTATAAAATATATAAAGCTAGAAAGACTGATCTGTAGAAACTATTATTATAGGAACTGCTGGATCCCACTAGGTGGCAGCAGCTGGTGAAGGAGTTTCGCAGTGAGAATTTCAAGCTGTATCAGCTGAACAACTACTCCGTGTTTACGGTGACGCTACAGGCTGGCCTGTCTGCACTGAAGACTCCGTATCCTTATCAGGCTCTTTGGATCGGGACGACAAATCTTTGCACTCTATAAATGGCTGGCGCAAATTCTGACCACTTTCAACAGAAGCCAGATATGAATAGGCGAGCGTAAAAAAAAACTTAAGAAACTGTGTCCATGTTTGACAAAGCTCGGGGGGTTAGGGGACGTTTTCATCCCTAGATTCGTGTAAATGTGCACATTGGAGATTGTAAACTCATACTACTTTGAAGCAGAGATAACAGCTAGTGTCACCACGCATAACTGGTTGTTATAGTGATACATTGAGGAAGTGAGTTTTCTTTCCCGTGTAATGATAAATCATGTAAACATCGATGGTTAGGACAAAGCAAGATGCATACGCATAGCATTTACTCTTGTCTGGAGTTAACAGCGAGAGCGGTTTTCCTGATAATTAATCATAATTAACTATAATTATAGCATGTGCGGCACACCTTTCTAGTCGTTGCGACTTCCTTAGCCACGTGTTCTACAGGCAATGCTATCATGAAGACACAATGAATCCGGACTGTCCCGTGTGTAGCCAATACCTGAATGACCTGGCTAGCAAGCTGCCGTTTGCTCACTGCTCCCAGTCACGCCTGGTCTGTCATCTGTCCGGTAAACCTCTGAACGAACACAACCATCCGATGATGCTTCCAAATGGCTATGTATACGGCGAAAACGTAAGTTCTTTGAGATCAATGGCTCATTGACTTTTCCTCTGGGAGTGATTGACAGGTAGCTCTAGCCAATAGTTTTCGCAATAGGGATGTTCAAAAATTGCTGTACACCAACACAGTGCCGCAATGTAGACAACTTTGGCCTGTGCGCGATTCAAAAACGCGTGCAAAACTCGTTTAGCTTGATTAACTTTTAATTTCTTTCTTTAATGATTAGGCAAGTTCATAAGGTTTGTTTTTTCACTACAGGTGCCGTATGAAGTCCTGAATAAGAAATTCAGGTCAGCCCAGAAGAACATTGACAGGGAGGTGGCACGTGTCCAGACAGAGCTTTCCGACCTTGAGACGAAGCTACTGGAAAAGCCAACTGTCGGCGATGTGAGCAGAATCCTAGGCAATGTCGTCGACAAGCTCAATGCGATGAAACGCAAGGTATCCGGATACGCGCGCATTCGACAATAGGTCTAGCTGCTCTAAAATGTATATATATTAATACACTGCGAGGCATTTGATGCATGTGTGTTAGAGAAATCTGTAATCTGTTTATACGCCTCATGTGTCACACACATAGGTTAGAGGAAGTATATATAGTTATGCAGAAGTGTTGCACAGCAAGGTATTGAAATGCATACGTGTGTATTTGAGGAAGTATCTAGTTGTAGTGCTGGAATATACATATATGATAATGCATGTATTGACACAAAATAGTATGAATGTATATTCTTCGATATCTGTAATATTACCAATGTATGCATGATCTTGGAATTGTGTGTTAATGGCTTCGAAACATATTGGATGTGTTTTCCAGCTGGTAATGATTAAATAAATTCAGGGCAGGATTAACCAGGCTTTAATTAAAACAATTATGTGTAATGCCGTAGTGATGTTCATAACAAATACTTTCTGTTCCTGTTCTCTGTATGAGTACCGTACGTTTGTGTGAGCGTTGTTTCCTTTGTAAACCACTATGCATGAGTACGTATATGTGAGCGTTGTTCTCTTTGTAAACCACTATGCATGAGCACGTATATGTGAGCGTTGTTTCTTTTGTTAACCACTATGCATGAGTACGTATATTATGTGAGCGTTGTTCCTTTTGTAAACCACTATATGCAGGGTTCAAAATTAAGTCCGGAGTCAAATACTTGCTGATTTACTGTCGGACTCCCTGATTTGACATATGCAGCAAATTTCCTAAGAAAATTTGGCAGACATGCACCACAAATGTCCTTTTTGTTAATCTTTAGTTTTGAGCTTCAGAATGCAGACTCCCTCATTTTGCTGCGGACACCCTCTTTTTGATGGCAGGGAGTCCGTTGGACTCGCTTGTTTAAAAGTAAAATTTTTACCTCTGATAGTCTGACTATGCGTGAGTGCGTTTATGTGAGCGTTGTTTCCTCTGTAAACCGGCATGCGTGAATCAAGGTTGGATGTGTCGGGTGACCGTTGTCACACGCGTCTGTGTGTTACAGGCGGCGGAGAGTGTCGGGGACGAGCAGGACGCCGCGCGCGTCTGTAAGCGTCGCATCGACCACCTCAAGGAGCACGACGTGAAGAACGGCCCCGCGGCGGCGCTCTGGCGTAAGAAGCGCGTCGATCGCATGCTGGTCGAGTATTTTCTGCGCTGCGGCTACTACGATACGGCGCTGAGGCTAGCAAGGCACGTCGGCATCGAGGTAACGCAACGCAGTGTGCGTAGCAGGGGTCGTAGCAGGGCAGTGTATGTAGCAGGGGTCGTAGCAGGGCAGTGTATATAGTAGGGCAGTGTACATAGCAGGGCAGTGTATGTAGCAGGACAGTGTACGTAGCAGGGTAGTGTACAGAGCAGGGCAGTGTACGTAGCAGGGCAGTGTACGTAGCAGGGCAGTGTACGTAGCAGGGCAGTGTACGTAGCAGGGCAGTGTATGTAGCAGGGGTCGTAGCAGGGCAGTGTATGTAGCAGGGGTCGTAGCAGGGCAGTGTATGTAGCAGGGGTCGTAGCAGGGCAGTGTATGTAGCAGGGTAGTGTACGTAGCAGGGTAGCGTATGTAGCAGGGGTCGTACCAGGGCAGTGTATGTAGCAGGGTAGTGTACGTAGCAGGGTAGTGTACGTAGCAGGGCAGGGGTCGTAGCAGGGCAGTGTATATAGCAGGGGTCGTAGCAAGGCAGTGTACGTAGCAGGGCAGTGTACGTAGCAGGGCATGTTGTACGTACGCAGGGCAGTGTCTGCTTACGCAGGCGTCCTAGCAGGCGAGTGTCTGCTAAGCCAGGGTAGTTTACGTAGCAGGCCAGTGTACGTGAGCAGCGCAGTGTACTAGCAAGGGCAGTGCTACGTAGCAGGCAGTGTTACGTAGCAGGCAGTGTTCGGTAGCAGGGCAGTGACGATAGCAGGAGGTGTACGTAGCAGGGCAGTGTACGCTAGCAGCGGCAGTGTAACGCTAGCAGGGCAGCTGTACGTAGCAGCGCAAGTGTACGTAGCAGGCAGTGTACGTGAGCCAGGGCAGTGTACGTAACGCCAGGGTAGTGTACGTAGCCAGGGCATTGTACGTAGCAGCGGGCGTCGCTAGCAGGGTAGTGTAACGTAGCAGGCAGTGTACGTAGCAGGGCCAGTGCTATGTAGGCAGGGGTCGTAGCAAGGCAGTGTATTTAGCAGGTAGTTACGTAGCCAGTGGCTACGTATGTAGCAGGGCGTCGTAGCAAGGCAGTGTATGTAGACAGTGGTTATGTGCTACGCTAGCCAGGGTAGCGTATGTAGCAGCGGTTCGTACCAGGGCCCAGTGTATGTAGCAGGGTAGTTGTACGTAGGCAGGGTAGTGTACGTACCAGTGCAGGCGCGTCGTAGCATGCTCAGTGTACGTAGCTAGGGCGTCATAGCCCAGGGCCAGTGCTACGTAGCCAGTGGCAGTACGTGCAGGGCGGTGTACGTAGCAGGCGGGTGCTACGTAGCAGGCAGTGTACGTAGCAGGCAGTGTACGTAGCAGGGCAGTGTACGTTAGCAAGCGCCAGCTGTACGTAGCAGGGCAGTGTATTGTAGCAGGGCGGTGTTACGTATCAGGGCGGTGTACGTAGCAGGGCAGTGTACGTAGCCATCGGCAGTGTATACGTTACAGGCAGGTGTACGTAGCAGCGCAGTGTACGTAGCAGGGCAGTGCTACGTACGCAGGCAGTGTAGTTGTAGCCAGGGCAGTGTATGTAGCAGGGTAGTGTACGTAGCAGGGCAGTGCTACGCTAGCATGGGCAGTGTACGTGAGCAGCGGCCGGTGGTACGTTACAGGGCAGTGTACGTAGCCAGGGCGTGTACGTAGCAGGCGCGCGCTGTACGTAGTAGGCGGTGTACGTAGAGTCAGTGTACGTAGCAGGCAGTGTACGTAGCCAGCGGCGGTTACGTATGGCAGTGGCGGTGTTACAGTATGCAGGGCGGTGTAGCGTAGCAGTGGCAGTGTACGTAGCAGGTCCGCGTGTGTACGTAGTAGGGCGGTGTACGTAAGGCAGGGGCGGGTGTACGTAGCAGGCAGTGTTACGTATGCAGCTCCCGCAGTGCTACGTAGCGAGGCGGGGGTGCTACGTAGCAGGGCAGCTGTACGTAGCAGGGGCAGCTGTACGTAACAGGCGCAGTGTGACGTAGAGGGCGGGTGTACGTAGCAGGCGCAGTGTACGTAGCAGCGGCAGCTGTACGTAGCAGGGGCCGGTGTACGTAGCCAGGGCGCGTGTACGTAGCAGGCGGTGTACGTAGCAGGCGCAGTGTACGTAGCAGGTAGTGTACGGTTCTAGCAGGTGCAGTGTATGCTAGCAGGGCAGTGTACGTAGCAGGGCTCGTGTACGTAGCAGGGCAATGTACGCTAGCAGGGCGGTGTACGTAGCAGGGGCAGTGTCGTACAGCGGCGGCTGTTACGCTAGCAGGCAAGTGTACGTAGTCAGGGCGGTGCTACGTAGCCCAGGCGCAGTGTACGTCAGGCCAGTGTACGTAGCCAGGGCAGTGTACGTTAGCAGGGCGTTTGACGTAGCCAGGGCAGTGTACGTAGCAGGGCGGTGTACGTAGCAGGCAGTCTGTATGTAGCCCAGGGTAGTGCTATGTAGCAGGTCGTAGCCAGGGCCAGTGTACGTAGGCAGGGTAGTGTACGTAGCAGCCGCAGTGTATGTAGCAGGACAGGTATGTAGCAGGGCGTGTACGTAGCAGGCGCCGTGTACGTAGGAGGCGGCTGCACGTAGCAGGCAGTGACGGTAGCAGCGGCGGTGTACGTTAAGCAGGGCAGTGTTACGTAGCAGCGGCAGTGTATGTAGCAGGGCAGGTACGTAGCAGGGCGCGATGTACTAGCAGCGCGCATGTACGTAGCAGGGCAGTGTACGTGTAGCGGCGTCTGCTACGCTAGCATGCGGCAGTGTACGTAGCAGGGCAGTGTATGTAGCAGGCGCACGTGTACGTAGCAGGCGGTGTACGACTTAGCAGCGGCAGTGTACGTAGCCAGGGGCAGTGTAGTAGGTAGGTGCGCGCTGCTCACGCTAGCAGGGCCAGTGCTACGGTAGCCAGGGCAGTGTACGTAGCTCAGGCGGGACGGGCGCTATTCTGGCCGCTGACCTCGTGTACGTTCAGGGCAGTGTACGTAGCAGGGCGGTGTACGTAGCAGGGCAGTGTACGTAGCAGGGCGGTGTACGTAGCAGGGCAGTGTACGTAGCAGGGCAGTGTACGTAGTTAGGGCAGTGCTACGTAGAGGGCCGGGTACGTAGTCAGGGACATGTTACGTAGCAGCCCAGTGTACCGTAGCAGCGCAGGTACGTGCAGGCAGTGTACGTGCAGGCAGTGTACGTAGCAGGCAGGTACGTAGCAGGGCAGTGGTACGTAGCCAGGGCCAGATGTACGTAAGCAGGCCGGTACGTACAGCCAGGCAGTTGTACGCTAGCCAGGGCAGTGTACGTGCAGGCAGTGCTACGGGGCAGCGCCAGCTGTACGTAGCAGGTAGTGTACTGTAGCAGGCAGTGTACGTAGCAGGGCCAGTGTGTGTATACGTTAGCAGGACAGGTAGTAGCACAGGACAGTGTACGGTAACGGGTAGTGTACGCTAGCAGGGCAGTGTTACGTAGCCAGGCGGTTGTAGGCAAGGCGTCGTAGCATGTTTTTGATTTGTGTGAGAATATAGGAGCATGAACAATACGTTTCATAGCTAAACTTTCCGATAGTGGTTTTTCTTTTACCATGCCTTTAAAACCGCGCTATATCTAATTAGGGTGTTACGCTCAAGCAGTGTTGCCACTGAATTTGCTTGCTGAACTATTGCTCATAGATTGCGGTTACTAGTGTGATTTTACTCGATTTTGTTCTTTACAATAGGATCTGACAAACTAGACTTTTTCATTAGTGCAAAGAAGTCGCAGGAATCGCCCTTGCAAAATCATGACACGACAGATGCCTGTCATGGTGCTATGCACAACAAATCAAGTTTAAAAACTAAAAGTAAGTCATATATTTCTATTCAACCAGATTCAAAAACTTACTAGTATTTCAACTGGTAGCACATTTTAAAGGTCTGCAATTTACATACGAGATTATTTGGAACAGAAAAAAATATGAAGAAATACCTAATTAACACATTTTTTTGAGGTTCAGAGGTAGATTGTTTTATAAGTTCTAACATAATCAGTTCATGTTTGTGTCATCATTCAGAGCTAACCCTAGTTCAACCTAAGACAGCAGGAATTTATTGCAGTTGATTCAGGAAAAATCTACGGTTACAGGCTGTCAAGCTGATAATTCTCATTCATGAGTTAAATTCAGTGATATTTCTGCATGCTGGATTTGTTAATATTGAGTAAATTAGAATTAATATTTTATAACAAGTCTTGGCTGTTTGATATATGGCACCTTGCTAATAATAGTGCATCTGCAATTTTGAATAGTATATATATATATATAAAAGTAAATTATATGCCATAAATAGCGTTTACCACTATAGCACATAGGCCTGGCTTAATATTTATTCAACTCTACATGCGACTTTGGCGCCTGTGCGTGTCTGTGTGGCACATAAATCATCCATAGAGGGCTCGAATGTAAAATTATTTTTGCAATTTCAGTCATGCAAGGAAATACTTTGTGAAACCTAGAAGCGTCAACAGTTTATGTCATGCTTCAACGAACCATGCGCCTGTTGGCTTTCCTCTGAGTACAGAGGTGTATCCATACAGGCGTAAACAATATTAGATTATATAAAAATAAAGTTTATGCTCGGTTAGATCCAATAATAATTTTAAATACTTACACTGACGACAATTTCGTCGCATCTCTCGCAATAGACTTCGGCAGAGATGGATCGAATTGTCAGTGTAATTACTTTTATATCTTATTTTGGATCTAGCTTGAAATAAACTTTATTTTTATGCTCGAAACTATAGTAGATCGATGAAATTATTCAAGAACTGTTAGATTATAAATCATTGAAATAACGTGGTTCATATACTATGGACCATGCAGTACACAGCAGGTACTGGATCGAAGTATCGACATTGCCGTCATTTCCCCAGGTTATTAAACGGATTGAAAACATTCAATATTCCACTATCATAAAATCTCTTACTCTAACTGTTGTGTAACTTCTGCATCTTATTTTTGTATTTAAACATATACAGTTGTTGATTAAAAAACGCACACGTATAACAAATACTGTTTTATGACTGCCTAGGTTTAAGATATTGTGTATAAAATATATAAAACGCAGAAAGACTGAGATGTAGAAACTATTATTATATTATAGGAACTGCCTGGATCCCACTAGGTGGCAGCAGCTGGTGAAGGAGTTTCGCAGTGAGGTGTGTGTGAGCTGTAACAACTAAACTCGTCGTTTACGGTGACACTACAGGCTGCGCTGTCTGCCACTGAAGACTGCCGTATCCTTATCAGGCTCTTTAGATCAACGACAAATCTTTGCCACTCTATAACATGGCTGCGCGCAAATTCTGACCACTTTCAAAGAAGCCAGCATCTTAATAGGGCCGAGCGTAAAAAAAAACTGAGAAACTATGTCCATGTTTGAAAGCTTCGGGGGGCTTCAGGTACGTTTTCATCCCTAGATTCGTGTGAAATGTGCCACATTGGTGATGTGGAAACTCATACTACTTGAGGCAGAAGATCACAGCTAGTGTCACCCACGCATTAACTGGTTTCTATCAGTGAGTACATTGAGGAGTGAGTCTTCTTTCCGTGTGAATGATTAATCATGTAAACAATCGATGTTAGGACAAAGCAGATGGCATACGCATAGCCGTTTACTCTTGTCTGGATTAACAGCTGAGCAAGTGGTTTTTCCTATAATCATAGATTAACTATAATATATAGCATGTGCGGCACACCTTTCTAGTCGTTGCGACTTCCTTAGCCATGTGTCCTACAGCAATTGGTATCATGAAGACACAATTGATCGACTTGGCCGTTGTAGTAGCCAATACCTGAATGACCTGGCCTACAACTGCCGTGCCTCACTGCTGCCCAGTCACGCCTGGTCTGTCATCTGTCCGGTAAAACCTCTGAACGACACAACCATCCCGATGATGCTTCAAATGGCTATGTATACGGCGAAAACGTAAGTTCGTATTTCTATGCATGTGTACATCAGTACTACAGAGCTATGGTACTAATATCAGCTGTTAATCTAGAAGCTATTTTGTTATGCTGTGATGTGGGAGTTTTCAAAATTTCAAAAAGTTCTCACGCAGCGCTGATTGAGTAAGATGATTGAATAAGAAAGTTAATCGATAACACTCGCATGCGCGTTGCTCTCGTGACTCAGTGAGTTTCTGTGATGTTGTCTTTCTAGGCATTGTTGAGCATGGCCGTGGAGAATGGAGGCAAGATCACGTGTCCACGCACCAAGCAGGCGTTTATGGCTTCTGACCTGGAGAAGGTGTTTGTGATGTAGCATAACCTGTGCTGTGGTGTGTCACTAGACTCGAGGTGCTGGGCCCAGCTCCTGCTAATGTGTGTGCGACAGAAGCATGAAGATTGAGTGCTATACGTACTACATAGTACCTATAGTTCCATGCATGGCCTGCCACCGTGGGTAGTGCCATACATCTTGTGTCATCGTGGCCAGTTTCATACATGCTTTGTCGTCAGTTGGGATATTCTATCACTCGCATGTGTACAGTGGCTGGATGCCTCATATTATTATTGTGGCTGTTGGTGTGAGAATTGTCTTGCAACTTTCTTCAAGACTGTATTCATGAGGACGTATCTCGATGTATATATATATGGGTTATCCGCATGCTTAGCATACATAGCATATGGTGTGCTGCAGGGAAAAGATTGTATCACCTCACAGGGGCGTGTACAGGATTTGTACCAGGGGGGGGGGGTCTAACCGTAACCGAAACTTGCGAGCACGCGAAGGGGGGGCCTTCCCCCATAAACATTTTGAAATTAGACCCCCTTAGATGCTTTTTCTGTGCGAGCAGGGGGGGTCCGGACCCCCTGGACCCCCCCCCCCCTTGTACACGCCCCTGCCTCAGATATGTTTAACATGTACTCACGTGCATCTGTTATTGATTGCCGTGCATGCACATGCATGTTTGTAGCATCAAGACTCCAGGGCCTAAGTGTAGAGGTGTGCATGGCTAATTGCAGCCGTGGTTAATGGCCTTCACTGTATGCTAAGATGGAACTAGTTTTCCACGTGAAGATCATAAGCTTTTCTACGGAATTTGTTTGCGATTACTATTCTGTTACGATTGCCCGAGTCGTGTGCCTTTAGCTACAATATCTAGCTAAAGCATCCATATGCATTTGTGTCCATCAGAGTAGTTTTACTCAGCTCGTATCGTGGCTGAATGTCTGTTGGAAGTCTGTTGGTTTTACCCATCATTTCTTATTCATATTCGTTGTACCAACAATCAAGCTCCAACTTGAACATTAGTATATTCTGTTCACGGTATTGATTCTAGTCCTGGGAATTGGTAGGTAAATGTAGTTGAAGCTGCATAACATCACTATAGTGTACCATGACCATGACCATAGTGGTACCATAGTGTAGTCACCCTTATGTAAACCCAATTGTGGCATTTATTGCTATTGCCAGTAGTACAGTGGTCCCTTTTACGTTATCATATCGCTAATCAACATGGGCATGTCGCGTAAACAGTCTCGCAGCGCGGTAGTTTCTGCATCAGCACAAACTTCCTTCTCTCGCATGAGCGTGCTTGCGTGCGTGCGTCCGTCAACAGTTGGGCACAAATCTAAATGGCTCGACGTACGGATTCGAAAGTCGGGACGTAGGGGGGTAATCCGAAAACGAGTTGGGATGTTGAAGCTGGGGGTCAAAGGTCAAAGGTCAAGAGGTGTAAAAGAAGGGAACATTCCCTCCTTAACTTAAGGTATAGGGAGGAAATGCAGAATTGCGGCACAAATCTGAACGGCCAGACCTATGCTCTTAATATTCGGTGTATAGTGTGATGGGCAGGAAACCCATCACCAGTGCGAAATTGGAGGTCACAGGTCAAAGGGTCTCACTACGCACGACTTAAATGTTACGTTTATAACCGTAGCAATAGACCTCAGATGAGTCCAAACGCTCTGCAACTCTTGTTGATCTTAAAGCTCTCCTGCACAAGTATTTGGAATTTATTGCATCAGAATTGTTGTCATACTAGCATACTGCTGTGTAAAGATTTAGTAAGCCAAAATAAAAGTATGTAAGAATGATAACTGCATTGAATACCGCGTTTTATCTA
This sequence comes from Priapulus caudatus, assembly GCF_000485595.1. Lineage (NCBI taxonomy): Eukaryota > Metazoa > Priapulida > Priapulimorpha > Priapulimorphida > Priapulidae > Priapulus > Priapulus caudatus. Next base: position 23,140 of record NW_014577325.1, on the reverse strand, counting down.
TAGAAATTATAATGTCATGAAAGCGGGTACAATTTGTGGTGTAAATATAAACACACAAACAACTCATTTTATTCACACACAACTCGTGGTTCTTCTCAGCTGTTCAACCGTGTGTTCCAGCTCCGATGCTTCCTTGCTCCACTGTCTATTCCTGGCCTGCAACTGTCTCAGTTGCCTTCTCATCCTTAGCAGCTGAGCACCGTTTCTCTTCTGATTCCAAGCAAAACGATGTTTTGTTATGCACACGACATTTACGTGGGTTTTTACCGTGTTAGAATGCTTGTTTTTCGCAGTGTTATCGGTGGAATAATTACTTGCAATTTATGGGAGTGACATGATTGGAAGCAACTGTATATGCATCCCTAACGCCCTTCCTTCCTTTGCTCCCCCCACCCGCTCCAGTTCCTCTCTCCTGCTCTTTCCTCTCTCCCTCTCTCTCACTTCTCTCTATGTCTCATTCTCTCTCCCGCTCCAGTTCCTCCCTCTGCCTTTTGATCTCCTCTCACATGCACACACGCATGCATGTACGTTCTCTCTCTCTCTCTCTCTCTCTCTCCTCTCTCTCTCTCTCCTCTCTCCTCTCTCTCGTCTCCTCTCCGAATCTCTCCTCGTCTCTCATGTCAACCATCTCTCGTTCCTCTCTCTCTCCTCTCCTCGCACTCTCTCACTCCTCACTGCGGCTCCGCCGTCACTTCTCACACTCACTGCCACCCGCGTCTCCTCTCCTCGGTCATCTCCCCCACAATCGGCTCTCTCCTCGTGCGTCTCTGAGGTGCTCTCTCTCATCTCTCTCTCTCTCTCTCTCTCTCTCCCTTCCTTTCTCTCACACTGTCACACTTATAGTCGTTCCCATTACACTGTAAGAAAATGTAATCTAGGCTAGACGTATTTTATGATAACACTGTACTTACATGTAAAACGTGAATATCTTGATTCAGCTGCGATTGTTTTGATTTTTCTTTTTCCACCTGCATACATAAAGTGCTTTCACAGTAAATTATTGTAACAAATGCGGAGAACTGCTTACTACACTAAAGTGTCATAATGCACCTCCGAATCTACAATCATGCTTTAGTTTGGCTACATTGTACTCGAGACCATAGCATATGGTTTAGGAGAATGTGTAATAACAGCTCGACACGAGCACGTATTGGAGGACAAACGTTCTTCGGTCAAGTCTACTTTAGGGCCACTCATACGTACATGGTGGGGTTACGATAAGGCCAAAACAAAATATATGTGTGGTTACCGTTTCATGCCGGAAAAAAATAGGGTAGGTAGGTAGGGAAAACATTTTATTTTATTGAAACATTTTATTTACGAACCATGTGCGTTGTGCCTTTTGAAGCAGGAACTGTCCAATTCATTTTTATATTTTTTTCATTTTTTTATATATTTTTTTACTTTAACTGACAAAACTGAAAATTGACAATAAAATGTTTAGGGTCGCTGGGAATAAATAGGGTCGGTCGGGAAACGGTAACCACACCTATATTTTGTTTTGGCCTAAGGGGTTCAGGTTATGGTTAGGACGTGTGACAATGTACAGGATTCCTAAAGTAAAACAGCGTATTCGTCGGCGTTGAAAAACGTGAGAAACCTGCTCTTGCTTTGTGTTGATATCTTGCTCTTGCTGATTCACTTGCTGCTGCAGTGAGCTTGTCTCTTGTTCCAGTTGTCCTGCCAGCTTTCCACTGATGACCTGAGCATAATCCTCTTCTGCAAACAGCCTCGCCTCTATAGAGCAATAACATTATAATCTCAGATTTATTTGTTGTTTGTCAATGATTCATAAACAGCTCAAAAAAGAAGAGTAAACAGCATATAACTAACCGATGGTAACATGGAAATTTCCTGATAGTTTTATATTGTTACTGCAAATGTTATAGCTACTATGGCACTTGTGTTGCATTATATATTCACTATATTGTTTGATCTTTTCACGCAACATCTCCTATCTGCATCATCTTCGATTATATTTTTCTTACATGTCTGTGGTGCCATAAAGGTAGCGCTGAGTAACTGTAACGTGTACACTCGTGCGTTTTCTGACGTAAGAATGCGGTTTTAGCATACTACGTGTAGCAGGTGTGCTCCGGGTGCAGCTTGCTACTTTTAAATGTGTACCTTCTTGCTGTAACTGTGTCAGCTGTGATTGCTGCTGTGTCAGCCGCTGATAGGTGTAGTGAGTCGCCTCCCCTTCATCAACTTTCTCCGTATATTGCTTCATCATAGTGCCGTAGTTCGCACACAATCTGTATAATAAACGCGTACTATACTCGTACCAGTTCGCATGAACCTTATTGCATACCAGTGAACTAACAAAGCATCTGCTCTCTACTTACAGGTAGCACATAGATATACGTACATAGAGCCCTGTTATATATAAAGGAACCGTCAGTATACATGTGTAACCATCACAAAGCACGTGTGTTTGCTGATTTACGTGGCAGGCTTGATAATGTTCTTGTACGTACCTCTCCTGGAATGAGAATTTTCCATTCACTTCTCGAATCTGGCCGGCTAGACCAAAGTTCTCATTTACAACATCATTCAGACCTAAATCATGGGAAATAGATGCCTATATATAAACATGGGCAAAATTTACAGGGATGGAAGTGGCAATTGGTAAGAAAGCTATACGTAGGCTGTTAGGCCACAGGTTTAGAGCTCTAGATACTCTAAAAATGCATTCGAGTCCATTTACATTTTACAGGCACCAAATATAGTAAATTTATACTATGTAACATAACCAACAAGGATGCAATGACTACATTGAGCTATATGAAATTGAATTTAAACATATAGATTAATAACGTGAGTGTTAATACTTAAATTTGTTAATTCTTTATTCATGAAATCAGTCAGGAACGTTAATCCACTTTGTTTTAAATGACCAAAATTGTTCCCACTTCTGGCACCGAATGATTCCAAAATTTATTGACCTACATGTTAGCAGATATGTGCATGTTGATTCAAGTTTGCACTTCATTGTCTCATATGAGGAGTGTTTCCTGCTGATTTGCTCCCGTTCCCCATCCAAGACCTTCACTTCATGCTGGGCTGTATCAGATATGTTCAATGGATAATCCAATTACCTTACAATAACTGCTATATGTGTTCATTTAAAATTAAACTCATTTACATTTTAAAGCATGCTCCAGTTGTAATTTTTTAAATATTGGTGGATTAAATTTAAAAGCAACCATCAACTTACTTTTTGCTAAGTGTTTCTGCAAAAAAAAGTTCAAAATTCATTACTGGTTTGATGAAGGATTACTAGTGCAATGTACGATTATTGTGAGAATAATTATGTACACAGAGCACAGCGACTTTCTTACGAATCTCAACTAATTAATAAAACTCATGTTACCAATAAAACTTGATAGACTCCTGCAGATATCATATGTATTTTATCAGGAGTCTATCAATATTGATAGCCTCCTGATATCTGTACAGTGTGGGCTATAACCATTCTCGGTTTAGAGGTCATTGGTGGTAAATCTCAACCCTGGTCATTTACCAAAGCTGTAACCAATGGTTTAAATAAGCTGTTTATTCACAAAAAATCTATCTAAAATGCCACACCTTTAGATCAACGATGACATGCTGCTGCTTTTCCAATGTCAGTGATTGTTCCTTATGCATGCTTGCTAGCTCGCACACAAGGTTGGGTAGTGAAGTATTTACTGGGCCTCCACTAATGCTTTTAGATTTATCTTCGACATTTACGGATGCAATGAATTGGTTGTCATTGCTCCCGCTTGAATCCATTGCAGGCTAGCGCAAGTATTTTATTCTACTTGTTGTTATTACACCCAGATGAAAAAAGTGCAGATGAAATCTGAAAGGCAATACAGCATAGACTATATTTTAGATAATTTTATATATAAATTTTTAGTTCCTTCTCTCCTCGTCGAAAATAGGGCTGGTGGTTATATATAAATTACATATAAAATATATAGACATACAAATACTTATCTATCAGCGATCAACCTTGACACCCATTCCGTACACCGTACAATTCCTTGGACGTTAAACTAAAGAATAATCTTCAAATTTCAATAATAAATATATATAGCATGTGAATATAGTGTCGTGGCTAGAACAATGCCATATTACTATTATTAGGATAGCAGTGCAAAATCTCACGACTAATCATTGTGGTTATGAGCAACAGGTAAGTTTGCATTTGTTTGGGAACATCGATGATCAAATGATTCTGATCGGATGGATTCGTCTATGACAAACCACGATTACCTCGTAAAGCCTGGCGCACATTGCCGAACATTTTCCCGAACAAATGTTCGTCCGAACAAATGTTCGTCCGAACAAATGTTTTTGTCTGGCAATGTGCGGGTGAACAATTGCTGAGCGCACATTGCCGAACATTTTGCAGCGAACAACCTCGTGGCGCCGTCTAGTAGCTGTGTTGTAAAGAGTCGCGTGATTGGCGTGTGGCCAATCGGCGTGATAGGCATTTACAAATGTTCCTAGAATTGTTCGACATTCAGCGCACATTGACGAACATTCGACGAATAATGTTCGAGATATCAAACATTTCCGATCTTCAGAAACATTGTTCGGAACAAATGTTCGGCGACTTTTTTCATCGCACATTGCCGAACATTTCATGGAACATTACTACGATAATGTTTTTGAGCAAAATGTTCGGCATGTGCGCCGGGCTTAACCCACCTCGCCAGCGCGCAGGATCAAAAATACGTAACCCGCCCAAACAAACACACCCTGGCCTTGGACTGATTTGTCTTCAGTGTAGTCTCTTGCATTTGCACTTCGAAGAATAGTACTTGTGAAGTTGCAAGGCTGCTGTCAAATGGCACGTACCAGATGTCTGAAATATTGAATAATTACACGGTTTAATGATACGATATTGTTTATAATGCGTCTCGAGTCAATATTGTCTGTCTTGGAAGCAATTTTACCGCGGATAATTTTCTACATGCAGCTTAAAATCGCGGCTCACAGTTAATCAATTTTCGCGTATCAACTATGTATCCTCAATGTACTTAAATGCACCTACTGACTAGTATTTAAGTACGCAGTTTATAGTGTTTATTGCCAGTTGATTAGTACTAGTTGTTTCGTCTACAAGTAGTAGTACAACGGTAAGCCGTACGGACAATGTCTGCAATGCACAACCAAAAATATTGAGAGAATTTTACACAAGGGAGATATAGTGATCCGCTAGAGGGCAGTGACAAGACAACCAAAACACAGAAAAAAACTTGCGCAAAACTCTCACTCAAAAAATAGTTCTAAAAGTTATAAAGAAAATAAGTCGTCAGAGCAAAAAAGTTCGTATGTGTAGAAGATATTTCCCTTTATTATTTGTTTTGTAGTTTTTTAATAATTTTTTTGTATGTTCGAGGGTTTTTAAAACAGCGATGACGGTGATGATGACGATGAAAACCGGTTTACGGAAACGGCGGAGGACAAAAATGACCTTTAACCCCAAGATGTCAGCCTCCAGTTGTTGGTGTTGACATCAAAACGTGATAAATATTAAATCATCTAAGACTATGGATAGACTAAACATATTCTAGAAAAAACATCAAATTTGAAATTAACTAAGACTAGTACTCTAGTACTAGTACTAGTAAGTAGTAAGAGTAAGAGCGAGAGAGTTCTAGAGTAGGTTACTACTAATACTATTACTAGTAAATAGGGCCTAGTACTAGTACTACTACTACTAGTTACGTCAACAACAAACAGCTGAACCGAACCGTGCACTTGCACTCCCCTGTAAAACTGGTAAACATTGCTGTAGTTTCATAATAATTTTGCGTAGCCGTGTTTGTAATATTAATTATTATATTTCCCTGTTACTAGCGCTGAGAGGGTCTATGTCCCCCAGTGTACTAACGGAACGTACCCTGGTACTATCGAATATGCCGGACCGTTCTTCGCCTACTCCACTAACGAGTCTAGGGAGTCGCCTATGCCTACTCCCTAACCCTAACCATATCACTATCAAATAGAACATTTACCAGGGTACGTTCCGGTATACAAGACCGTACCCAGGGTACGTTTCGGCAGTACCCTGGGGGACATAGACCCTATGAGCGTTACTAGCTGCTGGAGGTATACTGTAACTCCTGTAATATGACATGCGTCTAAACAGAGGAATTGCTCTGACTTGTGATTGGTGGATAAAAATAGAATTTGTGACGTTACGTTTTCATTTAGGCATTTAGCCTATGACTAGAGTATGAGCGATACTGCGCGTACATATTCGCTAATTAATTCAGCTAATCGCCCTTCAATAAACTCCAGACTCACAGGGATCATAGCTAAGGCCATGAGAATGAAAAATCCGGTTTACCGTCCACCGCCCGCATGCCGCTTTAGTCCCCGCCCAAAAAAGTCATTATTTACCAAAAATTTCATTATTTGGAAAAAAATTCCCTCACTGAAACATAATAGACTAATCACAAGGTGTACTTAGCCTAAACAGCAATTCTGATGGATTTTGACAAGCTTGGGGCAGTCCGGATTGTACATGCCACTTTTCTAACCGCTAGACATATATGATATTATCAGGGCGCCGGAATAAAGATTTGA
>NW_014577325.1:12697-16545 GCF_000485595.1 Priapulus caudatus | reverse complement strand
CTTTAACCCCATGATGTCAGCCTCCAGTTGTTGGTGTTGACATCAAAACGTGATAAATATTAAATCATCTATGGATAGACTAAACATATTCTTGGTCTGTGATATTAGTCTTCAAAGTCCAAGTATCGAAGACGCAAGAGACAGTTGATCGACACTGCGGATCGCAGTAGCAAAAACATCAAATTTGCAATTATTGAATAACTACTACTAGTACTAGTAGTACTAGTAGTTAGAATTAGTAGAATTAGTACTACTACTAGTAGTAGTACTACTACTAGTACTAGTAGTAGTAGTAAGAGTAAGAGAGAGAGAGTTCGAGAGTAGGTTACTACTAATAGGGCCTACTAGGTACGTCAACAACAGCTGAACCGAACCGTGCACACTCCCCTGTAAAACTCTGGTAAACATTGCTGTAGTTTCATAATATTAATAATTTTGCGTAGCCGTGCTTGTAATATTAATTATTATATCCCTGTTACTAGCGCGTATATGGTCTATGTCCCCAGGGTACTGCCGCGAACGTTACCCTGGTTACGGTCCGGTATACCCGAAACGTACCCTGGTCACTATTGATATGGTTAGGTTCGGGTTAGGCGAGTAGGTGTAGGCGACTCCCTAGACTCGTTATGGAGTAGGCGAGGTACGCGTCCGGGGCTATTAGATAGTACCAGGGTACGTTCCCGCGTATACCGGACCGCTACCCTCCGGCAGTACCCGCGGCGGACATAGGACATAGACCCTCTCAGCGTTACTAGCGCTGAGAGGGTCTATGTCCCCCAGGGTACTGCCGGAACGTACCCTGGTACTATCTAATATGCCGGACCGTTCCTCGTCTATTCCACTAACGAGTCTAGGGAGTCGCATACGCCTACTCCCTAACCCTAACCATATAACTATCAGATAGTTACGCTCATAGGGTCTATGTCCCCCAGGTTACTGCCGGAACGTACCCTGGGTACGGTCTGGTATACCGGAACGTACCCTGGTAACTATTTGATATGGATAGGGTTAGTGATAGGGTTAGGGTTAGGGAGTAGACGTAGTGTGTGACTCCCTGGACTCGTTAGTGGAGTAGATGAGGTACGGTCCGGCATATTAGATAGTACCAGGGTACGTTCCGGCAGTACCCTGGGGGACATAGACCCTCTCAGCGATAGTTACCAGGGTACGTTCCGGTATACCAGACCGTACCCAGGTTACGTTCTGGCAGTACCCTGGGGGACATAGACCCTATGAGCGTAACTAGCTGCTGGGGGTATACTGTAACTTCTGTAATGACATGCGTCTAAACAGAGGAATTGCTCCGAGTTTTGATTGGTGGATAAAAATAGAATTTGTGATGTTACGTTTTCATTTAGGTATTTAGCCTCTGACTCGAGTATGAGCAATACTGCGCGTACATATTTGCTAATTAATTCAGCTAATCGCCCTTCAATAAACTCCAGACTCACAGGGATCATAGCTAAGACATGTACTATAATAGCTAGAATTTATACGCGCATATGATAGTTAGTACACTTTCCTACCACCCGTAGCCGCACGTATTAGCCTATGAGCGATACCGCACGTGCATATTTGCTAATTAATAAGACTAATCATGCTTCAATAGACTCAAAATTTACAGAGGTTAAGGCTAGCTAAGACATGTGTCTATAACAGCTAGAATTTATAGAAATGTAACTCATTTCGTTCGCGCCATATTATAGTTGGTACACTTTCCTACCGGTCATGCGAATTCTATTTTTATCCACCAATCACAGGTCAGAGCAATTCCTCTGTTTAGATGCATGTCTGTAATGCATCATCACTTAGGTCATGACATGCAGCTGCATTTATCACTTAGTTTTATAATTGGTTTTTCATAATAATATTATAAACTGGATTACTGATCATATCATATGTATCACCATCATCATATGACAATGACATATCACGTGGATGGTGATCTTAGTCCATAGTCCACAATCCTAATTTTAAACCCCGCAAACGTGTTTTTGCAAATGTGTCAATCTAATCCAGGGTGCTAAGCTAGGATTGGGCCTATAGAATCACATGTAAACAATATGATATACAGCACACAATCTATTATCTGAAAACCGAAAAGCTCCGAAAACCGAAAAAAATTTCGTGGACGTCGTCCATATGGAAGCCCTGAAACGACATACGACTTTTTGAGTGTCGGAGTTTTCGAGTTTCTGAATTTCGTATTGTATATAGTACTAGAGATGGAGGTCAAGCAAGGGTCACACAGGGAAGAATGTAAACACGTGAGAACATGCATTGAGAATTGTTTGTAAGTTGAAAACAGACACACTGCGCATGCGTTATGACGGAGATTCTAAATTTAAATTAGGCCCTATGCTTTCCCGCTTAATAGAACACACATTTATTCTCCCCGGTATAGGGGATTCTAAATTTGAGTTATGCTATCCCGCTTAAAAAGCCACACATATTTACTCTCATGGTAGGGGATTCTAAATTTAAATTGTTCTTTCCCGATTAAAACAACACACATTTACTCTCACGGTAGGGGATTCTAAATTCAATTTGTATTTTTCCGCTAAATAACGCTCAATTAATCTCACGGTAGGAGATTCTAAATTCAGGGTTAGAAATTAGTTTGAAAATTTACAGGCCCACCGGGCCTGTAGGTAAGGAATTTTACAGGCCCGCCAGGCAAATTACAGACCCACATCATTCCGCAGATACTGCAGCATTTAAAAAAATAAGACTGTAATTTGGAATTTTTACAATGGTTTATTTACAGTAATACAAAGAACATATTCAGTGACTGAGTACTAATGAGCTGTTAGAATTCTCACTGTCCTCCCTGGTGTTCTCACTCTCTGAGCTCTTTTTTAACTGTTGGCTGGCACTACACCAATAGAATGTACACAAACTCTGCATGTTTACTCCATGTCTAAGTCATCTAAGGAAATGGCCACTGGGGCCGGATTCTAGAACGGTTCGTACGCACAATATCGTGCGTACCTACGTTCGTACGCACAAACAGGCATTTTGGTACATCTCCATCATCATCATACACGCGCACGCGTTCACACACAGTGACACCCACACTGATCATTTACTGTGTGGATCTTACATCTTGAATGATAAAGCTAATGTTCGGGACATAAATGGCAGAGAAAAACAACGCTCCATAGGGTCAGTCATGAAAAGGTTGAGTAATGTAAACATCTAAGGAACCAGCCAAATCAGGCAAAGATAGGGTTGAGTTTTTCCTGGCAGACATGAAAGTTGAACACACGCACCCCACCTCACCTCACCTCACCTACACTCACATCACCTCACACGCACACACCCCCATACACTCGCCTCATCTTGAGTTTGTGGCTTGCTGGATACGGCATTAACTGCTTTAGTCACAGCTTGCCATGTCTTTTTATTAACTACAGCTGCCAAGTTGCCAGCAAAACTTCCAAAGAGTCCTCTTTCTCTGTCCCACTTCATAAATTATGAAGTCAATTTCCTCTGCGGAAATATTCCTATTCTTCCGCCTCTTTTACAGTTGCCGTGTATGTTTTAAATAACTGCTTTCACCACACTCTGAGAATGGTGCTATAGGAGATGGGTGGCTATTAGGAGACTGTGGCCAGTTCATAAATGCTTGCTTTACGATACCGTACGCGAACCCACGGACTACAGCAGAGCAACGATATAATAAAGTTCATACTTGGACTAGGTGTGTTGTTGTACGTGCTGCTTTGGGATTTTGAAAAGCCAACATTGATTATCAATCTGATACTTAGATGACATTCTTCTTTTAATGCTAACATTGATCGTTTGTTAACTACCAGTGATACTATATTGTTTACATCCAAACGTGA
>NW_014577325.1:6756-11929 GCF_000485595.1 Priapulus caudatus | reverse complement strand
TCCCTACACTGACCCTATAAAAATCAAGGTCTGGTGCAATTACCAGCCCAAGATGACGCCTCCCGCGACAAAAGCTAATGGGCACATTGCCCTCCTTGTTTGCTGTTACAGCCGTGCGGCAGATTTCCTGGGCGGACATGGCACCCGCCCCGGTTGGTGGTGAGGAGGAGAACCGGCCACCCGTGGATGAGCACCCGAATCGCGAGGCGAAGCCCCAGGAGGTGGCTGCTCCCCGAGCATCCACGAGTGTGGATTGGCGCACCATCATCTGGGGTAACCCGGTGGCTGCGACCGAGGCAGTCAGGAGGGGTAACCCGGTGGCTGCGACCGAGGCAGTCAGGAGGGGTAACCCGGTGGCTGCTCCCCGAGCATCCACGAGTGTGGATTGGTGCGCCGTCATTGTGGCTGCGACCGAGGCAGCCAGGAGGGGTAACCCGGTGGCTGCGACCGAGGCAGTTCCCCGAGCATCCACGAGTGTGGATTGGTGCGCCGTCATTGTGGCTGCGACCGAGGCAGCCAGGAGGGGTAACCCGGTGGCTGCGACCGAGGCAGCCAGGAGGGGGAACCCGGCGCCTGCACTTGAGGTAGCCAGGAGAGGGAGCTCAGAGGCTGCGACAGAAGAGAGGCGACGGGAGTCACCTCGTCGCCACCGCACCCAGAGGAGAGCTGGGCGCGACCACAGGGGACAGGAGCGCGGGAGGAAGGCCACAAGGGTCACTCCTAGAACCCACCCTGGAGCGGCGAGGGGACGGGCAGGAGCCCATCCTAATAGGAATCCGCCCCCACCTGCCATCCTGGTGAGGAGACCGTCTGGGCGTCTATACCGGCAGAGGAGTTCGCCCACCCGGGAGCAGCTGCGGCATGGGGCGGGTCCGACATACCAGTGCTTTGGAGGGGCTGCCGAGATCGCTCCCCGTCTGCAGAACGGGAGATGGTATTGGTGCCTGGCATGCAAGGTGCCCACCATGCATGCCGTAGACCACCACGCGGAGTACCACCGCCGTGTCTGCACTCTGACGTGGTGCCCGGTGGACGGGTGCTTGACAGCTGTGCCCAGAGCCGTGCTCTACCGTTTGACGAGCCATCTGCAGACGGACCATCACCTGGGGCCTAAGCACCACTACGAGACGCCAGGGTGGATGCAGCAGCGAGGCGCCGACAACCCCGCACACCGGGGACCGACGAACGGATACCTGCGGGAGGAGCAGGGCGAGGCCAGGAGAGTGGCGCCAGCGGCGGCAGCACCAGCTCGCCCCATCACCCGGCCGGCTTGGAGAGACGGGTGGCCAGTGGTGGCGGGCGTTTCGGGCAGGCCTGTAGCCGCCGCCGCCCGGGCATCCTTAAAGCGGGAGGCGCCCAGCGCTGCGCGCCGGAGGCATAAGAGGCAAGCCTCGGGGGTCGCGGCACCCACCGCATCGAGGCGGCGGATGTTACCCGAGACGTCGAGAAGGCGAGTGATGAGAATACGAGCGTCGGGGGAACGGATGCCGCCCGGGAGACCGGCGAGGAGTCGACCGTTTCCCGCAGCGGAAGGCCGAGCACCGTCGTCCGCACTCGAGGTGACGCCCGCGCCGACCTCGCATGCGAGGCATGCGCCGATGGGAGTGGAGGCACCGCTAGAGGTGCCCGCGTCGTCGGAAGTGCCAGCTCTGATGCTGGCGACGATGCGTGCACTGGAGCCGCCTGGGGCTCCGTCTGCGAACTCCACCGAGCAGTACAACGAGTTCCTGGGGATGCTATTCCAGCCCCCAGCCGACCTTCCGGCGTGGGATTACCCGAGTCTGAGCGATCCGGATGGCGGGCCGGCGTTCGACCGACTGGAGCGACTGGGTGTCCGCCAGCTGCGCCAGGCGCTTTCCTGGTGCAGTGCCCAGCGACGGCGCACTGAGAGCCTGGATCGGCGCGTCAAGGAGCTGCTGGCGGCGAAGACCAACATCGTCCGTCCGTCCGGGTTGGGTACTACGAAGTGAGCGCAGTAGCACCGAGGCGGCGACGATACGACAAACAAGGTAGGAGTATCTATCTTGTAGTTCTCGTTGCCACTATCCACCGTGTTGCACTGCACCGTACGTAAGGTAAACCGCTAGTTACTACGTATCGTCAGGTGGCGCCATCGGGTGGCACAGAGAGACACAAAACGCTACAGTACGAACACCCCACGCACGTTTCTTCGATGCCAACTAAAGTTGTTCGTAAGGTGTGCTAAATTTTCTGCGTACGCATTTCTTCTTGAATCCGGCGCTGAGTTCACTAGTGAATGCTGCTAGTTGCATGCTGGGGGTGGATTTTCTACAAGGCCCATTGGGCCTGCTAGTATTAGAAATGTCAGGCCCGAGCTTTAAAATACGGGCATCGACCGCGCCCACGGGCCCGTTAGGGTTTGGAACCCTGAAATGACTTTTTATGTCACGGAATAACGCATGCGCCGTGTGTTTATTTTTGGACTTTTTGAAACATTTTCTACGACTCTCAACACCTTATATATTGATCGGAAATTCAGAAACTCGGAAACTCAAAAAGTCATAAGTCGTTTCAGGGCTTCCATACGTCCGCACACCAAAGCTCGCGTTTGGCGCCAAAACTCGACCCGACGAGTATGAGTGTGTTGTGTGTTTGGCTGCTTTGGCATTACTCATACATATTACAGCACTTGGCCTCTTGAAAACTTGGGTTTTAGTACGGGTGATACTCCATTAGGAGTGTTCCCAACTTTAATGTCCTCAACCTTTTGCACGGGTATTGCTCTAATAAAGATTAAACGTTTATTGACGAATGAATCGAATCAATCACTTGTTTTATTTATAGAGGAGATATACCTCTATGCTCAAGGCAAAAAATTTCATGAAATTTCCAGCACCTAATTATGTTACCACAAAAATTTTGAATTTTTATGTAAAAATTGTATTTTGGATACTTCTCAATTACCAGAAAGAGTGAGGATACAAAATATTCGTCACATGTTAAGCACAATATGTACCAAAATAGCGCATCAGGATTTTTCTTTACCGAGAAAAATTAAAAAACTGCCTAAAATTTAAGTCGCACGTTTGAATTTAAAATTTTTGCTAATAAAGAGAGATAACTCATCAAATACTGCACTTAATAACAATCCCGGACGCGTTTTTTTACAGCAATATGTTACCATTAAAACGAGTGTAAAATTAAATTATTCCGAGTTGTAATCACAGAGAAATATCCATTTATACATCGATTACCAAGTCAGAAATTGGAACGGAGAAATCAGCGTTTTTCTGACGTCAGCCAAATTAGAAGCCACTACACATGTACGCGGGCAAGCAAAACGCTCTGACAGTTCACATGTACCGTTATATGGATAAATGAGCATGTACACAGGTGGCACATAGTGTTAGCCATCGAATAAAGTTGAAAATGAAAAATCGGTAAAAATTTCCCAAAAACCTTGAGAGTATCACTCGAGAGTATCAATAATAACAATCATAATAACATATATATATATATATATGGTCATCCCGTCTGGAGGACGGGTAATAGCTAGTGGTCATATATTAGTTTGTAGTTTAATGTCATTTAGGTTAGGGTTAGACGGTATGTATATCTGTACTGTACTACCATTTCGAAATCCGAAAGATTCCGAATTCCGAAATGTGTCTGGTCCCAAGGGTTCCGGATAATAGATTGTGTACTGTAATACTTAAGTTAGACTGTTAAAGTCTAACTGTAACTGTAAGCACTGCAGCAATGCAAATCGATATTATTATTTAAATACCAATAATCTCTGCAATACACAAATTTCACCGCATTGCGTGCACGCAGGCCACTGTGCATAAAGCTATCTTTCTGCGAGTTCATGCGCAGTGTGTGTGGTAAAACTGTGTGTTGCAGAGAAGCATTTGGACTACATTTACGGGACACTGTTACCAATAATAGGCAAAAGAGCATAGATTCATGATAGTAGCGCCCCTAATTACAGTTTGTGTTTATTTACCATAATTTTTAGCTCATCTGACATAGTCAGATGCAGCTTGTAGAATCGCATGATCGTCCGTCCGTCCGTCCGTCCGTCCGTCCGAGCGTCCGTCCGTCAACAGTTGGGCACAAATCTTAACCGCTCGACGTACGGTCACGATATTCGGGACGTGGGGGGTAATCCGAAAACGAGTTGGGATGTCGAAGCTGGGGGTCAAAGGTCAAAGGTCAAGAGGTGTAAAAGAAGGGGGAACATTCACTCCTTAACTTAAGGTATAGGGAGGAAATGCAGAATTGCGGCACAAATCTAAACGGCTCGATCACGAGCCTAGGAGCAGTCAAATTCTTTCTAACAGTAAAGAAATCCATGTTTAACCCGCCTCTTGAGGGTCAAAGGGTTATCCGACACTTACTCTTCGCACGTCAGCAGAAATTACATTTCATGGTCCTTTCAATAAAGCCATAAAAATGCTAGGTCACTGCTGAAACAAAAAAGTTTTTCAATCGCTCCATCAAACCATGTCCTCAGAAAATGTCTAAAATCTGCCCTGTGTCCATTGACCTGTGACCTCCAATTTTGGCACAGTGATGGCTTTTCCTACCATGATGCTGTACACCGACTAGGGTTTGCTAGTAGAATCTATACATGCCTGGATGTATGAGGCTACAATGTCACAGTGAAATTTCAAAAGCTAAATTTGGTTGAAGAAGGTTTATGCTCCTTAAATCGTATAATTTCTATGCCATTCTGTACTGTCAGTGTGTTACATGTAACTTATGCCACTGCCAGTGGCCACTGCCAGTGCATGTGGTGGTGATAGTACTGTGTAGTTTTTGCCCTGTGTTAATTAGTTACAGGTGGCAGCTCTCTATTTCAGCCTGTAGGCTTGCGTAGGTAAATGGATGAGTGCTTACCTATTCTGTCTTGCAAATAGTTGTTGCTACTATACGTACGATGGGAACTTCCATCTTTAATCTTAAGACACTTAAACGTACGCGCCATCTCGTGGCAACTTTCATAACGATCCCAACGAACATTCCTTTGAGAAGGTTTCTGATACTATCCCTGTGCCTTCCAATGTTTCGGCGTATGTGAACACATTTGGGACTAACAGGGTTTACTAGAATCCCAGCACTCCACCACAGAGTCACCGCAGTAGATGTTAGATGAGCGCTGTCGCTCCGCGGCACTTGTTATGTCAAATCAGGGAGTCCGGCAGTAAAT
>NW_014577325.1:4942-6687 GCF_000485595.1 Priapulus caudatus | reverse complement strand
TATATATTATAATATATATAATATATATAGGGTTAGGGTTAGTCAGAAATAGCTAAACGAGCCAGGTCAAACAGAGGTCAGGGGGACATAGACCCTACAAGCCTTATCATCCTATGGGAGCAAATCACATAGTTTTGAAGCACTTCTACTATATTTTAGTATCTTCATTAGCCACAACTTCTATATTTCTCAATTAATTATCTTGATATTTTAGATGAGATATCTTCATACCAAGTGTTTGTCATAGCTGTAGTTTGGTCTCTCGATGACTCCAGTGTGATGACTTATGATGCCATTAACCTCATCAGCACTAAGCAAACATTCATAAACAATCTCGTTTTCCACCCTTTATTTGCTTTCATTTCAGGTTTAATTATAATTATTATAACACAAGTGGACAGTAAAAAGCAGGTAGACGTTGAGCCTCTTCTTTTGAAATACCAATGCATTTACAGTGAAGCCATTGTTCACACTTGTTGCAGCATATCCTGTTGTACGATTTGTTGTGACCATTGCAGCGTGAGCACATTTATTTTTCTTCGGCTGTAGCCATAATTTTACAGCAGCCCATAACTTCTTCAAAAATCCTTTTTTTTAGCTGCATCACATCTGTGTCTGCCATCAGTGATCTGTTTTGTAGAAGCAGCATAATGGCGCACACAACTAGAAGAATCCTCCTGGAATCTGTGTGGTGGGCATGTCAGTGTCCATTCTACCACATCTATCTTCATTTTCTCTTTCAGGAAAGCTATCATCATGTAGAATGCCTGATTTGCTCGGGGAGAAGACGAGGCATCTGTGCTCTCTAGTGGATCCAAGTATATCAGTCGCTCCTGCATGGATATCGCCACCAGCATCCAGTGGTCACCAGTAGGATTCTATGGGTCCAGATTCTCTGAAGCAGCACTGATGCTGTGGTCTGCCCAGAGTATTCCAGTTGACTGACCCCTCGCTCGTGGACGTGCACAAGTGTTACTCGCTCTACGACCACGCGTCGGACTACGCCGAGCTCACGTGCGACTCCAGTCTGCTCTACGAGCTGCTCGTGTTCTTCAAGCCGGACTTTGAGCACAAGTCGAAGATGCACAAGCGGCGCGTCAACACGCTGCGTAGAGTGCTCGGCGAGCTCAACCCGCGCCACTACCTGCTCGTCTGCCGGCAGCTGACGTACGAGATCGTCGAGGCGTACAGCGAGACGCTCGACATCAAGATGGCGATCGTCGAGGAGCAGCAGACGACGCCGTCGCCGCACGCCGTCAGGAAAATCAACCTGCTCGGCGCCGAGTGCATTCGCAATTTCGAGTTGTTCCTCGACTCGTTTAAGACGGCGTACGGCGAGATGGTGGAACAGTTTGACAGTGATAATGTTCGTCCAGTGCTGATAGCTTACTTCTACGTGGGCTGCATGCATTCAAACTTCATCGATTATTACGATGTTCACAAACAGATAGCGAGCATTCAGAAGAGCATTGACTGCTAGCAGTTATTAGTAAGTTATTGTGAAAGTACCCAGACGTGGAAAGTTTGGTGAAAGGTGATTACGCATTAACGCATGTCGAACAAGCACTTAACGCATGTCGAACAAGCAATTAACGCATGTCGAACAAGCAATCAACGCATGTCAAACAAGCAATTAACGCATGTCGAACAAGCAATTAACGCATGTCGAACAAGCAATTAACGCATGTCGAACAAGCAATTAACGCATGTCAAACAAGCAATCAACGCATGTCGAACAAGCAATC
>NW_014577325.1:1990-3843 GCF_000485595.1 Priapulus caudatus | reverse complement strand
CTGTGTTTCTTATGTGTT
Organism: Priapulus caudatus; assembly: GCF_000485595.1. Classification (NCBI taxonomy): domain Eukaryota; kingdom Metazoa; phylum Priapulida; class Priapulimorpha; order Priapulimorphida; family Priapulidae; genus Priapulus; species Priapulus caudatus. The sequence goes on along the minus strand of NW_014577325.1, from coordinate 3,825 downwards.
ATATCTTCTATGTAGTGTACCTATATTATGTACATATATATAATATATATATATATATATATATATATTATTACATGGGCGGGGCATGTCCCTATGTTTGATTAAAAAGGTATTTGCTATAATTAATGATTATGTATGCGAGATCAGAGGTAGAATTTGATTTCATGAAAACCTCTGAATACGTGACAGCCAATATCTAATCTGTGAAAGGTTCCTGGTTAATTTATTATCAATGTGCATAATAACTATTCATAGCCACATGTTCATGTGTTTTCTTGTGCCAGGAAATGTCTTTAGCAATGTTAGTAAGTATAGCAGAGAAATACTGAGTGAAGATGCGAGAAAAACACAGGGTTCATTTCACGTTACGTTAAGTTACATGTGTTCGTGTCGTTAATGGTTTTTGTTGTTGCTAGTTATTTTGTTAGTTGTTACGGAGGGAGTGAACTCAATAAAATGCGTGGTTATTTGCCTGTGGGAAAGATAAAAAAGCCCCCTAAACTCGTTTTGTTTTAGCGCTGAATGTTCCCTTTTGAAATTGTTTTAAAAACTAGTACTAATGTTCGATGTAGATGACCCGCAGTTGCGGTTTGGATCTACTGTTTATTACTCGTCACTGTGGCTTAATATTAGTTAGGGGGTTGTAAAACTATAGGCGCAGTTTCATTATTACAAATAACTCGTATAATTATAAATGTCCAGTTTCGGCATACACGTGCTCCAAATATATTCTTTTCTAGTGCGGTTAGTTCTAGCTACCCCTAAAGCAGTAATGTGGTTTTTCTTTAACATTTATTTGGCCATATATCTATCCGTTTTTGCGGACAAGCAAACCAGAGGCGAGTACCACATTTTACTGTGTGAATCCATGTTTGAAGGGATATTGCTTCGATTAATTAGCATCGAACGACTGTATTGTAAATTATTTTTATTGTTAGTATATATAAACAATAATAAATATAGCGCGGTTCTATCAATCATAAATGGTTTGCACGAAAAGAACTGTACAAGTATTTCTCTCTCGTTCATAAATGAAAATTTCCGCAACTGGCCCGCGTATGGCCAACTGGCCCGGAAACTGGCCCGCGTATCTCTGCTCGGCAATGACTTCTTTGCTAACATTTCTTGCTGTTAAACTAAAACGTAACACACACATCAGATCTGAACTTGTCAGGTTGAACAAGTTTAGGCGTGTGCGTAACATGTTGGAATAGGACCGGGTTATCCCGTGTTCAATTCTTGTAAGGTAACTTCGTAAAATATTTTCGTAAAACTTGTTGAGTAAAATGTAACACATAGATTCGTTCTGAACATCTAAGGAATGGTGAGTTTGGGTGCTAGCGTATCGTGCTGGCCTGGTACTCAAGAATCCCGGGTTCAAATCTTGTCAATTACTACGGTAAGATATTTTCGAGATGTTGCTAGGCGAAATATAAATACAACTTGACCATGACCATGACATTAATCGAGTGATGTAAACATTTTGAAAATGGCTCAAGGATATGGCCTTGAGCTCAAGGCTATGGCCTTGGCCTAGTTATGTAGAAAGTAAAAGAGCACAGTTACAGATAAGAGCCAGCTAGAAGCAGCGCATAATAAGTAGAAGTAGAATACAGTTCAGTAAGAGCACCAGATAGTAGAAGTCCAGCACATAGAGTTGATGTAGCGCTTCGATGCTTGGCTGCGTGCCACCTGACCTTGGCAGCTCAAGGCTATTGGCCTTAGCGACCTAGTTTATGTAAAAAACTTTAAAATTGCGAAAATGTAATAGGCCTTGAGTTCAAGGCCATGGCCTGCAACTCAAGGCCATTACATTTTCTCGAATTTTAAAAGTT
>NW_014577325.1:1066-1380 GCF_000485595.1 Priapulus caudatus | reverse complement strand
CTCTCTCTCTCGCTCTCTTCATCTCTCGCTCTCTCTCTCTCTTCTATCTCTCTCTCTCTCTCTCTCTCTCTCTCTCTCTCTCTTCTCTTTCTCTCTCTTTCTCTCGCTTTCTCTCGCTCTCTGTTTCTCTCGCTTTCTCTCTCTGTCCATCTCTCTCGCTTTCTCTCTCTCTCATGCACCCTCCTTGTCTCCCTATCTCTCTCTCTCGCTCTCTGTCTATCAGTCTGTCACTCTCTTGTCTCTCGCTTTGCATCTCTCTCTCTATCTCTCTCTCTATCTATCTCTCTCTCACTCTCTCTCTCACTCTCTCTCTC
>NW_014577325.1:0-606 GCF_000485595.1 Priapulus caudatus | reverse complement strand
ACTCTCTTCTCTCTCTTCTCTTTCTCTCTCTTTCTCTCTCTCTCTCTCTCTCTCTCCTTCTGTCTCTCGCACTCTCGCACTCTCTTTCGCTCTACCTTTCTCGCTCTCTCTCTTCATGTCTATCTATCTCCTCCGTTCTTGTTCAATCGTTCGCTCTCACTTTTCTCTTCTCTGTCGCGCCTTCTCTGCCTCCCTTCTCTCTCTCTCNGCGCGCCACTGTCTCTCACTCTCTCCCACACTCCTTGTCTTCCTATCTCTCTCTCTTTCTCTCTTTCTCTCTCTCTCTCGCTCTCTGTCTATCTGTCTGTCACTCTCTTGTCTCTCGCTCTGCGTCTCTCTCTCTCTCTCTCTCTCTCTCAAACTCGCTTGCCTTCGCGCTCTCTATGACTCTCGCTCTCTCGTGATCTCTCTTTTTCTCTATCTCGTTCTGTCTATCTCTGTCTCTATCTCTCTTTCTATCTCTCTCTCTCTATCTATCTCTATCTCTCTCTCTCTCTGCGCATCTATCTCTCCCCCTCCCTCTCTGTCTCTCTCTCTCTATCTCTCATGTCTCTCTCTCTCTATCTCTCTCTCTGAAACTCGCTTGCCTTCGCGCTCTCTATGACT
>NW_014577324.1:308402-331721 GCF_000485595.1 Priapulus caudatus | reverse complement strand
GAGAGAGAGCAAGATAGAGAAAGAGAGACAGAGAGAAAGAGAGAGAGAGAGAGAGAGAGAGAGAGAGAGAGAGAGAGAGAGCGGGAGAGAAAAAGAGAGAGTTACAACTTACAGAGCTCTCTCTCGCTCTCTCTAACAGTAACAGGTATGACTGGTAACAGCATGAGATCATCACGGCCTGAACATTCAGCGCTCTATGACTCACGCTGCCACCCTTTCTGCGTCTGCCCTCGACTGGCCAGCATTGATGATTAATGCATTCTTACATCTGTAAAACTTCCCGTTTTAGCGGCTCCCCATGTCGCGAGGTATGAAATTGGCGTTACATCAATTTATATTACAACATTACATATATTTAAATCCTATATATATATATATATTTATATATATAATATATATATATTACAACTCGAAACAACTTAAACAACCAAAATTATAACACCTTGTGGAACCTAGTTTGGGAACCAACAGTGTTGCTTTGGTTTTACGTGACAGGCTTCACCCAGAAAGGTTACCCCCGTAGAGAGATTGTTAGTGTTACATCGGTGAACACACAAACACCGTGTAACTAATACAAATTAAAACTCATGTAAATGGAGCTCATGCAGTTTAATTTTTTTGGCGCCCGGGGGGGTGGGGGGCTGTTGAAAGCAAATGTTTATCAGCTGGTCCAAAAACCTACATTTATCGTTTCAAATTAAAGTCATTAACAAGTTTAATGTAGAAACTACAAGGTGCTAATATCAAAGATGGTTGTATCAGTGAGGAATTGTATGATTTTATGTGCAATTGATCGTACCAGATTAGCACATATTAGTGTTTATTTAAGACTTATTAAGAGGAAAATTTTCAGAAACCATAATTAAAAGATGGAGCAGCTTGGGACTGGAAGCAAACACTTTTACACTTACTCACGAGGTCTAATACAACTAGTTATACTATATTATACTATTTATAGGCTGCAAAATACTTAAAGCAAGATTGGAGAAAAAGATCGGAAACTATCAGTAAAAACTAAAAACTACGTGTAAATCCTGTTTACACCATTAGTCATTTCCGCGTACAGCAGACTAAAAATTTCACACACCGAAAATCCTTAGTACTTACACAGAGACACATCAGTTTCACTTTTTGCTGCACCGGCCTGCCCGCAAGCGAAAACTTCACGAACCAGCAAAACACATTCAAGACAATTTATTCTTGAAGGCCATCATCACACTGCACAAATCGGTGGGGGAGGGAAAGAGACATGCAGGGAGCAGGAAAGGAACGCGCAGAGGTGAGGGAAAGGCAGGTGGCAGGGGCGGGCGGCAGGGAGAAGCCCCGAAGGAAAGGGACGGACGACAGAAAAGGGAGAGGCAGTAAAGGGCGTCAAAGGGAGGGGTAGTAGGAAAGGCAGGAGCGGTGGGTGCAGCAAAGAAACTAGCGGCGGGGGTCCGGGTGAGGAGGGGCGGTAGGGTGGGAAGGAAACGGGCGATAGGTTCAGGAAAGGGATGCGCAGTGGGGAGCCGGAAGCAGAGGAGACGGGTGGGCGGCGAGAGAGACACCCACACTCGCGCGGTTCGTACCTCGGCTGAGCGCGTTCGAGGGCCGGCCGACGGACTGGTTGAAGCGCGCCTGCGGCAGGATCAGCTCCGAGATCTGCTGCAGAGCAATGAGGCTCGCCGGATGCGGGCCCTGCTGGATCTGACTCGAGATGATGTCCTCCAGCTCCTCGCGAAACGCCTGGCTGCTGAGGATCAGGTTCACGCGCTTACGTCTGTCCATCTCCTTCACGTCCTCCTGCGTGCGAAACACGAGAGAGAAACACGGAGCGGGTTAACGCGTGATATCACGGACACGAGGGGGTTTGCACTCCTGCGTGAGCGCGAGAGATGAACACGAGCGAGTCCGCGGAAAGAAGCAGTCCTCCTGCGTGTTTCATTAAAATTTATTTATTTTATTATGAATTTTTTGCGTGAGAAACACGGGTGGGTTAACGAGGGAGAGTTTGCAAGGGGGCGGGAATGAAGCCTAGCTCAGCATCCCTATGCTGGATTAAGGAGTGATTAATTACCCCGTTCACCTGGAGCGGGTTTGCCAGGGCCATGACCACAGCCTAGCAGCATCCCTACGCTGGATGAGGAAGCAGTAATAATTAACCCATCCACCCCTTGCAAACCCGCGGACATGCTCGCAGTCTAGCAGCATCCATACGCTGGATGAGGAAGCAGGAGTGATTAATCAACCCGTTCACCTGGAGCGGGTTTGCAAGGGGACACGAGGTTTTCGAGGGGGAGCGAACGCAGCCTAGCAGCATCCCTAAAAAAGCTAATTAGCTGGAGCGGATTTTATTCACCTGGAGCGGGTTTGCAAAGGGATGCGATTGCAACCTAGCAGCATCCCTACGCTGGATTAAGGTAAGTGACTAATTGGCCCGTTGACCCGGGGCGATCGACCCGGCAGTTCTAGCCAATTGGCATTGCGAGAGAACACTCTAAACACGATGCTTAGCAACGCGGTTGCCATGGCTGCAGCTCGCACGCGCGAAATAACCACGCACATAAACCCGGCTAGCTTACGAGAGACATAACAACGCCGTCCAAAGGGGGTTATCTTTAATTAAACGAGATTTCTACCTCACGCGGACGAATAGGTGGATCTGCCCTGCATCAGCCACCTCAACACAAGGCCTTAAAGATAAAATATTGCTTGTTTCCCCTTTACTGACCGACTCGCCAAAACGCCGCTACTCAACACATTTTATTGGCCGATTTATGGCTACCGTCAGAACACAGCATGGCACAGCGTAGCATAGAATAGCAGTGTTTCCCCTGCATTGACACGAGCGAGGCAGGCCGCCTCGCTCAAATTCTCAGCCGCCACACAGAGATTTGTCCAAAACACTGCCTCGCTGACGAAAATCACTGTTCTTCCACAGAACGGTGCTTATAATGCACCAAAAATAGCTTAATTAGAATGCACCAAATCGTGCACACCATTTTATCAAAAATTTTCCTGCGGTGCTCGCGTTGCTAGGACCTCGAAACGCGCAAACCCATCATAGGGATATTAACCACCTCACAGACCTTTTTGGCCAGGGGAAACACTGGAATAGTATATAGACTTTTGCGGGAAGGTAACACCGCCAACTCACCTTTATGACTGCTGGCTTCTGCATCTGCCGGATGTACTCCGGATCGTCCGGATCGACCGTGTCGATGAACCTGTCTCCGTTGGCCTGCACTTGTGTTTCTGCCATGGCGGCGGCGCGGTCTGCGATGCGATCGGGTTGTCGGCCCCGTGCTCCTCCTGTCTCTCCTGCGCTCTCGCTTGTCTACTCACTACCTGGTGCAAGCGAACGTCAATGTTAGGACCCGTCACGAATGTGTCTGCATGCTGCCTCGCTGCTGCAAGCGTACGCCAACAACGCTGGAACCCATAATGTGTCTGCATACTATACTCACTACTTGCAAGCGTACGTCAACAACGTTGGGACCCATCACACGTATACTGCATTGGTGTACATACACTAACGATGATGATTCATGGATGTAACTCAAATATATGGGTAGCTGCTCGCGAATGAGTCTATCACGCCTCGTGGTAGCAATGCAGGTTTGTTCGCCGTCCTTACCGCAGTTATATACGTGTACGTGTAGCTACCACTTAAAAGATGCTGTACAGTCAGGGATCATTAACTTACATGATGAGCACACACACACACGCACGTGCACACACACGCACGCCCACACGCGCATATGCAGACGCACGCACACGTACGCACATACTCGTCGTTTTTCTACACCCACACTCACAGATACATCCACTGTACAGCAGACATCAACTTCGAGCCACATTTCAAGATCTGGCCCATAGACCGCATCCACTACAAAGTACAAAATGCGGGCAACTTCCTGGAATCCAAGTAAAGCACAAACTAGCCACCAGACAGAGTACTGTACGTGCATACTGAACGATGATGATTCCATCGGTCTGGGCCCATCTACCCGGCTGATATATGTCAGGTACTGGCGTTGTCAGGTGTGTTTATGCTAGGAGGCATACACTTGACACTAGATGTACACGACCCTGCTCAGCTCGGGGAGCCTGCGAGGGAATGTTGCGATTCTCGCTCTAAATTTAGGTTGAGGGCTTCTGTACACATTCATCATCTCTGTATCGGTTTACACTCGACTGTGAGTGTGAGCAGTACGTGGTCCACATGACGATTAACCACCCAGCCACCTTGCTGCTGTACGGGCCAGAGTTTTGAAACTATGCGTGAAACTGTGCTAAATGCGACCTCATTCTTTTTATATAAATACAAACTTTTATGCATTTATTTTTTAGTAACACTTACAGTGACCTCGTAATCCCTTCACGTGCACAATTTAGAGACCAGCGTTTTCCACTGTGAATTCATTATTTTCTGCATCTAAAACGGACGTCGGCGATATAGGGAGTCTTATAGAGACATGTATGTTGCCAACAACAGTGTTTGTTTACAGTACACACTGATCGCTTGTATTTTTTTAATCTTCACCCCTCTTTGCTTGATGATTTAACAGCTTCATGCATTTTTCCTCACCTTGCCTACATATTTATTTCGTGATCCCTGTAAGGTTGACTGAAAATTCAGCAAGAACCTTAAGCTGCCCAAAGAAATCAGTTTTGAGGTATGTGCTTAAGCTTAAGGTCACCCGATGGAAAGAAGACACCTGGCAATGCATTAGCTGTTAAACCTACATGTACAATATAAAGATAATGTAAATAGCATAATATATATATATATATATATCTAGAAACTAGGGGTGGGATGGGTCATCAATAATATACATATCGATGTATCACGATACAGGCTTTGACGATACAAGTACATTTGACTATCCACGATACACGTATCGATATTCTACTGAATTAACCCCATAGCATTTGGTAGCATAGTTTCACCAGAAAACAACAGAAGCATGACACAATTAATTCACAGTAAATTCAATAACAGTTGTTGACGAAACACACCACGATACTTATTTGTATACATGTGCATTCACGGTATATCCATCACACATGTATGCTAGAGTACTGTTAAGTGTATCTGCTGAAAGCATCGCGATACATGTCATGTAGCGTGAAAGGTCTATCGTGATACGGATCGTATCTTGAGGTACCTAGCTGCCACACCCCCAGTAGAAACAAGTTGCCTGCAAAGCCCATGTACCTCTGCATATATATACACGGAGCGTTGTACAGACATAAGTGTCTAGCAGAGGCCAGAGCACGGAAATGATGATTCACTGTTTTAGATTCAGTCACACTGGCCACATTGTAAAATCCAATAAAAACGGAGACAGCTAATAGCGGGTAGCTCTATTGACTGTCTGCGTGTGGCACCACCCGCTGCAGCCAAGCCCATCTCTCAGCACATGCATGTGCACCGGCCAGTAATATCACTTGCGTACTCGGCTAAAACACACAGATGCACGAAAAAATGTGATTTTCTGTTTGTATGCACTCTCTCCCTCTCACTTCGCACATAGCACATGTAACTGTAAGTTGCTTGTACTGTACACACACGCCCACCGGCTCATTTTGACTGACTATAACCTTCAGTTAACTCTATAGAGTTTACACTGTAGTGCTCAGTATGTGTGGCAAATACATGTTTTAAATGTGTGCAAGGCCAGTTGCGGTAGGCTGATAGATCCAACATATCTATCAGAGATTCTATCACATTTAAACACTGTAAATACTCAACAACAGCATCTAGCACTTTACAAATAATGTTTTCTACATGCTATATATATACAGGGTTCTCCAAGAGCACTTATAGCCTGACGGCCTGCCAGGCTATCGTCGAGGCCTGCCACTCTCAATATCATAGCTGCCATGCTAAATATCATAGCCTCCAGACCTCCCTAGCACGCAAACCGCCTTCGGCGATTTGCAACTAGGACCGTAAAGGCAGCACCCCCATGCTATAATGAAAAAGCTTGGAGAACCCTGATATATATGAAAGTCACTTGGCAGTAAAGCAAGTAGCAGTAATGCCTTGTTATTATTCCCTATATATATATATATATCAATGTCGCCCACATAGCTCACAGCCCAATTTGTTTACCACACAAAGATAATCAAGGTGTTTAGTTTACAGAAAGACCCTGCCCCCCACACGCAAAACCTTATTTACACTGTAAATAAGGTTTTGCGTGTACTTTCTCTGCACCTCAAAGTTTAATTCGGGAAAGAAGCTTTGTATGGGAAAATTAGCAGGCACAACTACCATACATGTGTGACTCTGTAAATTACAGAGTCACACATGTATGGTAGTTGTGCCTGCTAATTTTCCCATACAAAGCTTCTTTCCCGAATTAAACTTTGAGGTGCAGAGAAAGTAAGGTAATAGCCCCCTGGGCAATGCTATTGTCTCGACTAATGCACAAGTCTGCGCGAATTTACACGTGACGAACGAATGCCCTGCAGTTTCCTGAAACACTAGTTATCGGTGAGCAACGAAGACTGAATCTAGTGCAATTTCTCCATCTTCCCGTAAAAACATTCCACCTAGACAGCATCCTCGCCCCCCAATGAAAGTGCCGAGGCCAGACATGTACGCCTGCAAACCAGGCCGGCGGGGCGTAATTTTCGCGAATCGGCACTGTACACGGCAAATTTACCGAGTTCAACAGAGTGGAAAATTCTAGCAGCGGGGGCTATGCTTGACTCTCCCCCAATTATAGCAGAATCCTAGTACCAGCATGTACCGACAACTTAGCTATCCAGCTCATTTAATCTAAGAGACTCACTCTCTAGACTATCATCAATATATACATACATTACATGACTTATGCTAGTCTTAACGTACTGAGGTTTTCATACATGCATGGATATTTAAGTTAGGCTATATATATGTACAGTCCCCTTGGCTACTGTATCAAGAATGAATTGATTCTCAACGACATGCCGCAAGTCTATACATGCATATTTACTGTACAGACTTAAATGTACGTGATAACTGCCCAATTTTTAGAGCGCTTCGATATTCTCAACTAGTACAAACACGGCTGTCGCACTACCGCCACCCACGAGCATAAATTTACACTGCAAACAAGCTCTCTGGCAAAGTACGGTGGAGGTTAGGTGCAATAACGTATGTTAAACCCAAAAAAAATAGTAGGAGAAAACATGTAGAGAACAGTAGAATGAACAGCAAAAAACCTATACTCTGTAAGGTTACGTTATTGTGTCTAGATGGAGGCATCCTTGAAAACCCCCGGGATGGCTGACTGTGCTAAGCATCAATGCCTCCTCACACCACACCCACCACCACTGCTGGCATTCCTACTCCTAGACTACATGCATGCATGCAAGATGAATTAGCATGTGATCAATGCCAGGCGGTTCTCAGTAGCCTGTTAGTGTTACTCAAACAGAGGCATTTGCTACCAGTTTGCAGCTTGATGAGAATGAGCATGGACTCTCATACCAGATACACAGCGACAGCAGCTATTAAATATTGGTAGAAGTGGGCGTTAGTAGTATGGCATATACACATGGCACACGAACTCACATTTTAATTATGTACGTGCAGTACAACATGCATTCGCACAGTACCCACAGTGTTCATGTAGTACACTGCATAAACACTGTACATAACCCTGTACTACGCCGCACGCACTGTACCGTACGAAGTACTCATGTACATGTTTCCATCAGCTTCTGCCTAATTACATATATATATAAGATAGATGTATTCTATGCTACTACTACTAGTAATAGTCAATATAATTATATATATATATATATATTATCCCCCACTTCTTTTGCTCTATAGAAATAGTAAAAAATCTAGCAGGTTTGACATGCCGACCGAAGTATGAGAATGTCAATTCCCTATCCATCAAAATAAGCATCTACTGCTATCTAAAAGCGCGTTCACACGGACGTTTTTGACCCGAGCCTAATTAGGCCTGCGCCAGATTTGGCTCGTGCCGAGCGTTCACACGGACGGTTTTTCGGGCATTGCCAATTTGGTCCCATTGAAAACGTCGGACCAGGCCCGAGCCAAATTTTAGCACCAGCTTTCGGCGAGCGGTAGAGCGGTAGAATCAGTTGAGTAGTAGATGCCGCGAGTGTCGAACGTGTACTTCGACGAAATAAAGTCCAAAACAGTATTAAAATTCGAAAAATTTGATCAGGATGCACGTTTTCAAGATTAATAATTGAACTCGGAATGGAAGTAAACACTCTGAATCGTACACAACGCCATCTCGCGACATACTGCCAAAGTATCTGTTGAGATATTTGTGCAATAAAATTTATTTGAATTTGAATTTGAATTTGAATTTGACAGACAGTATTCACTTGCGTACATGTGAACGCTCCGACTCAAACCGGCCTGAGCCAAATTTAACCCATTTGGCTCGAGCCAAACCATGACCGTGTGAACGCGGCTTAAGATGCCAAGCAGAACTCACCTAATATCAAAATTCAGCAAAAATTCCACTGCCGAATTGTCAGCAAACACGTACATATGGTATCATGCAGCCATTTTAAAGTTAAATAATGGTGGCACTAGTGAGCAGTCACTCCAGATTACATAGCCTGAGATGACCTTTATATTTCAAACTTAAATAAGCTTAGCACCAGCTTTAAATGTCAGATATACTTTCAGCATTTTTTTTCCAGCCGCATTAAAAATCGTTAATTTCGAGTACTCCATAAATGGCTTGCACTGTTTTGTGGTGAACCCTGTCTTCCAGACAGTGTGGTTGTTTTCGTCACCGGAAAAATTTGCATGCACACCGTAGCAGACACTAAAACCAGACTAGGACCGGAGAACAATTTTGTTCTGTCACAAATGGCATGGCCGTCGTACAAAATTATCATCGTTAACTTAAGTTAAATGAACACAAGACATCAATTACAATCATATTTAAAATGTATGCCACCATAATACAAAATATTGTAATACTAGAAATCCATCGCTTTCCAAGTTCTAATTGTATGTAGAGTAATATGGAATGTGCCACATTGCTGTGAAACAGGGCTCAACCTTAGCAACTTTGTGTACTTCTACTTTTATCCATAATCGTACATAAACACGTGCTTGCCTTTATTTAGTAAAGTCTAAAGAGTATTTTATTCTTTGAAATTTGGTCCAACTATCTGGGGTAGTGTTAATACGAATAATATGCAAATTCTAACTTATGCTATGCCTAAAATAGGGTCTAACTCTAAATTTAAAAATCCAAACAATTTAAAAACGCCCCCATGGAATTACTCAATTAGTGAATACAAGTTATTAATTTAAGTTTGTAGTTGTAGTAGCAATTGTTACCGATAACGATACGACAGCACAATACAATATCGGGCAGTAAATCATTATGCAATTTTAGTCACATAACTCACTTAGTACTGGCACTGACAGTAGTCCAGAACGCCGGTGCTGTGCTAGCGTGTACACGGACTCACCCCTCCTTCGTGCCTTGCCGATCGTTTGCAAATTAGTCACGGAAAACGAGAAATGGATGCCAAAAAAGCTCGTAAGCGTTCACTCGCTCACAACGCACATCAGACACCAAACATCATGCGAGAACTATACGTGTTTCTTTACACACTGAGCACAATGACACGAGATATATTTACCAAATTATGTGGGAATTTATCCTTATTATCTTCAGTTTTCACGAGCTTCTCGCAACAAGGTCGTCTACAGCATGGGTGCGGTTCCAAGCGACCACCAGGCGGCGTACCGGTACAGGCTGTAACAAGTGAGCAGTGCAAAGGATTGTCTGCTGGAGGAGAGGGAGGGAGGGAGGAAAGAAGGAAGGGATGGCTTGAGGGAGGAAGGGAGGGAGGACGGAAGGTAAGGATTGAGGGAAGACGGAACGTAATGATTGAGGGAGGATGGAAAGTAATAATTGAGGGAGGATGGAAAGTAAAGATTGAGGGAGGATGGAAAGTAATAATTGAGGGAGGATGGAAAGTAAAGATTGAGGGAGAACGGAAAGTAAGGATTGAGGGAGGATGGAAAGTAATAATTGAGGGAGGATGGAAAGTAAAGATTGAGGGAGAACGGAAAGTAAGGATTGAGGGAGGTAGGGACGGGTGAGGGATGCTGATGCTGATCACAATAATAATAATTATTATTATTAAAATACAATGTTAATAATAATAATAATAACAATAACAATAATTAAGCATTATGAGTTATGATTGCTTTTGTGCAGACCATTGTCAAGCATTATCTGAAAAAATTTTCATCGGCGCATAGCAACTAATAATAATGTATAATAGAAACATAACAAAGTAATACAATGTATTTATTATGTTATACAATGTTGTTATTGTTCGCGTAAAATGTGGCATTTGCCCCCTTCACTCCATAGAAATGTGGACACATTGCATGATGGTCAATGGTAGTCACCTTCCTATAGATAATAGTACACCACCCGCGCGTAGCTTCCCCCTAAGCAAAATGGGTTAGCTACGTTCCTAAAATCCACACATAACATATAATCATACTAGCGGGATACCCGGCGTTGCCCGGGGAAATCAGTGGCGTTACTCAGTTGGTGACCGCTTGGTTGAAAAGAAAATACTCCAAAAAATCGAACTATCTATCTATCCATGCATCTATCCATGCATCCATCCATCCATCGCATTCCATGCCATGCCATCCCATCCCATTGCACCGCATCCCATCCTATCCCATCCCATATCCCATCCCATCCCATGCCACCTCATCGCATCCCAGGCCATGCCATGCCATGCCATCCCATCCCATCACACCACATCCCATCCCATCCCATCCCATCCCATCACACCGCATCCCGTCCCATCCCATCCCATCCCATCCCATCCCATCCCATCCCATCCCATCCTATTCCATGCTATCCCATCCCATCCCATCCCAACAGTAAAAAATAATAAAATAAAATAAAATAAAAGTTATTAAAATAAAAAAGTCAAAAATTATATTATGAAATGAAATTATATAGAAAATATAATAATATTTGATATGTAACCTACATAGGCTTCCGTGAAGTGTTCCCGTCAGTTTGCGCTATCATTATTTATATATCATCTACCATAGTTTATTCTGGATTTTTACTAAACGTTTAAATGTGGTAAAAAATTTACATTTTAAAATTAACGGTGAATACGGCAGAAGTACATACTAAACAGTCCAAAAGTAAAGAAACAACGCATTTTTTCGAGTGGGATTCGAACCCATCATCAATGGTTTAGGAGTACGATGCTTTATCCATTCGGCTGTTGGGCCGGTACACACGTACGCGATGTATAATGTTAATCTGTACGCCATTTATTGATAAATAGAATTTTTATAAATTTTTTACTTTTTTACCTTTTTGAAATTTTGTTTTTTAGACGTGCTGATTCTGAAAATATATTTAGTTTTTTTCTAGGCTGCGAAGTTCTCTAGTTATGCGCGAACACACAAATTCGGCTGTACAACTTTATATATAGGTTCCACTACCTATAGATAGTTATTATTTTGTTACAAAAAAACTTGCCATGAACGTATATAGTGCTTTGAATTTTTCATATCCCACATCCATATAGACAGACATGACATCGTTTTCCACACTCTATCTCTTTTAGCTGAGCGCTAAGCAGAGAAGTGTGTACCATTTTTCAAGTATTTGGTATGACCCGGCCGGGAGTTGAACCCACGACCTTCCGCATACGACGCTAGCACTCTACCATTGAGCCATCGCTGCGGTATCTACTTTATGAATATAATTTTTATAAATTTTTCACTTTTCTGAAATTTTGTTGCCGCCAGAACCACCTCCCAGACGGGCTGATTCTGAAAATATGTTTAGTTTTCCTCTAGGCTGCGGAGTTCTCTAGTTATGCGCGAACACACAAATTCGCCTGAACAACTTTATATATAGATAATCAATCTCGCGTTTTAAGGCGGATTGGAAGATTTGGCGCCACATAATAATACGGTGAAACGTTGAGAAATTTTTCATATCAAACAATTCGATAATATAGAGAATGATGGACTGCTTTCCATCATGCAACAGACCAATGAACAGACAAAGGGGGATCCGGGGGTTTTTACGTCGTTTTCCAGCGGAATATGTTCTCTCTGTTTTAATTATATGATTATAACAAGGTGTGATATGTTTCAGCAGATATGCGCTCAGACAGGTCTAGCCCTATCTTCCCCACGTCTTAGGAAAGCTCGTAAGATTAACACCTCATAATTATTAAAGAGAGGTATTGGAATAAAGACATTTATACTAGGGGATATGTAGGCCTACTCTCTGATTTAGATTTGATATTGAAAAAAAATTATGTATTTCTATCTTTCATTTGGCATCACACACCCACTACATCTCATGTGCGATACTAGCGCCGACCAACGGTAAGAATAAGGTACAATCTTTCACTCGGCGGAATGTTGAGCAGATTGGGGTGCTTAGAAATATGTGACTGTGAGGGAAAGAAGGGGATCATTCATATTTACTTTCATATCGCTCTCCACCTGAATATGTCCTCTTTATTTTAAACATGTAATTATAACAAGATTTGACGTGTTTGAGCAGATATGCGCCAGACAGATCTGGCTCTATAATCTATCCCATGTCCTAGCGAAGTTCAGAATACTGGCTCCTAATAATAATCAAAGAAGGGATTTGGGGTCGATATATTTACATTTAATTACTCAGAGCAGGGGCGTGTACAGGGGGGGGGGTCCAGGGGGTCCGGACCCCCCCCCCTGCTCGCGCAGAATGTCCATTATATTTTTATTAAACGTTTTATTTTCTTTTAAAGATTGCACCAGACAAAAATGGTATTGATGCACATATCAAGATAAAGTTATTGTTGTGTCAGATGCGAGGAAACGCATATGAGGGGGTCTAATTTCAAAAAAAATCTGGTGGAAGGACCCCCAGACCCCCCTTTCGCCGCGAGCACCTACAGTGCTCGCAAGTTTGGGTTACGGTTAGACCCCCCTCCCCCTGGTACAAATCTTGTACATTCCCCTGCAGGGGTGTGTAATATGTGTGTGGTTTACAGACAAAACCCATAATTGTGTGTGAGTGCGTCTGTGGTATAATTAGAGAGGTATTTATAAGACGAAGGTGAAGTGGAAAATTGGACTGCAAGAATTGCCACGTAACTGTAGAGAAAGAAGCATGGTGATGACGTGTTATACGAACTCTACACATATATTGGACATGTATACACAGACGGTTGCTTAATATTAATAAATCGCTTTTATTATTATAATTTTATTAGGATATATATATATAATATAGTAAATAAATAAATGTATATATAATTTATAATGTTTATTATTTTATGACCATAATTATTTTATTATTAGTGGTCCATTTAATAATTGGAAAATTTTGTGAGTTCGTTTTAATAACAATAAACTAGTATATAGGCCACGAGCATATAATGCGTTGTGCCAGGGATGCGTAATTAAATAAATTGCTTTCCAAGCTCAGAATGTTGTGCTATCAACACGAATAATTCATGCTCTGCTATCGCCCCCGGGCGTGTCATGCGTGCTAGACGCGAATCGAACCAACGGTTCCAGCCGTACGGGTCTTCCGTTGCCGTGCTTTGCGACGTTGGCTACGACCGCAGCGCCCTCTGCGCCGACGTCCTTCGAAACCTTCTGTCTCTTCACCCGCAGTGCTTTCGGCTGCGGCGTTTTCGTTGGCGACGTCGCATCCTTGGCTCCCTGCCGCCGCTTGGCGGCCGTTTTCGAGCCGACGTGTTTCCTGCCGTCAAGCGACTTCTTGCCGACCGTTCGCGACGCGCGCAGTAGCGGTTTGAGTATTCGCGCGCGCGGCACTGTCGCCGCTAGAGGCGCCACGTGCTTTTTCTCCCACGTCGCCGACTTACTCCTCACCCTGGCGGTGAGTTCTGCGATGGGAAGCGGCTGCGTTTGCGACAGCCGTATCTTCCTCACCCGCGTCGTCGTCGTCTTCGTCGTCAGCAGTGGCAGCGTTGATTCTAGCTTGGCGACGGCGTTCGTCGACATGCTAGAGATACGGGGCGTGCCAACAAGATGCGGGAAGGAGGTCGCGGGATGCGGATCACTCAGGACGGCCACATTCCGCGCTATCTTCCCGGCGACCGGTTTCCCGTCGGCGGCTCGATCAAGCGCGAGCGTCGCCGCCTCTCCGTCAGGTGGCGCCACTGCTGCGGCGTCGGCGTCGGCGATCGCCTCGACGTGCGTCACGGCATCGTGTCTCAGCGGGGCGGCGTGGGCCTTCGTGCTGCTGCGAGGCGCGTGGGAAGCTGGTGTGACGACGTCGACCTGTGGGTCGAAGTCGCGGTGTGGGTGAGCGCGATGTCGTACGTTGATCATGGAGACGGCACGTCGGCGCTGCTGGAATCCCGCCGCGTCACGGAGGCGGCGGCGGGCGTTGCCGTCGGCTCGGCCCGCGAACACGCCAGCCGACGTACCGCGCACGACTGCCGCGTCACGCGTCGGCAGTGACGACAGCGGCAGCGGTGACGGCAGTGACGGCGGCGGCAGTGACGACGGTGACGGCGGCGGCAGTGACGATGGCAACGGCGGTTGTGACTGCAGCGGTGACGGGAGTGATAGCGGCAGCGAGGACGACAGCGGCGGTCGTGACTGCCGCTGTGACGATGACGGCAGTGACAGTGGCAGCGGTGAGGGCAGTGACAGTGGCAGAGGTGACAGCGGCGGT
This sequence comes from Priapulus caudatus, assembly GCF_000485595.1. Lineage (NCBI taxonomy): Eukaryota > Metazoa > Priapulida > Priapulimorpha > Priapulimorphida > Priapulidae > Priapulus > Priapulus caudatus. The sequence goes on along the minus strand of NW_014577324.1, from coordinate 317,025 downwards.
GGTGGTGGCGACGTGAACGCACGCCCGACGTCTTCCCTCGTCGTCCTGCCGCTGCTGCGCGACACCGACAGCGCGTCGCGACTACCCCTGCTTCCCTCCTCCGTGCTCGTCGTCGTCGTCCAGTCGCACGAGTCGTTGACGTCGCAGCGCACGCCGTCGGCGAACGTGATGCGCAGGTCTGCCGACCGGATGCCGTCGCTACGCTCCAGCAACGACGTCGGCTCCGGCGCGCTCTTCCTCAGGTGCAGTCCGTCGGTGGTCGCGTACAGCACGGGCACCTGGAACACAGGACTCGCCTGCTGCTGGTTACCTGGGATGCTGATGTGTCCCTTCCTACGACAGCGTGCCTCGCTGAGGGCCGCACGCAGGGGTGGGAGCAGGACGAGAGCAGCAGCAGGAAACACGGCGGGGTAGGCAGCCGCCATCCAGTATACGACTGCGTGTATCGGCGCGCCGCAGCGTAGGGACTCCGCTAGGGGCGCGTCGAGCGCTGCAGCGACGACGGCGAGCGACGCCGACGGAAGCTTTAGGATGAGAAAGGTCGCGGCGACGATGCCGACGAACCTACCGAACATACGGTCGTCCCACGCATGCGCAGCGTGGCCGACGAGTCGCTCCCTGCTCGACAGCACGTCGTGCGACGCGCTCGCGACGTCGGCCGCCCGCTCGTCGCCGCGGCACGGCGCCACCTGCCACGCGACGACGAGAAGGAGAAGGACGCACGGCACGCATGCACAGACGACGACGGCGAGCAGTGCGTAGACTGCAGACTCTCGCGTTGCTACGCAACAGACCAGGTTCGTACTCCCGCGCAGCGAGACCGGTACGACCCCGACGAGGACGGGAACGTTGACGATGATCGACACCAGCCACGTGGCGCCGATGGCAACGCGGACCTTCGTCGGCGTCATATTCGTCCGGTAGAAGGCGGGAGCGGCGCTGTGAAGAGTGCGTTCGGCTGCGGCGAGGGTGAGTCCGTATAAGATCCCAGCGTCGACCGATCGTCCCGTAAACACACTCAGCTGACAGAGAAATCTCACTGCCTTCCACGCGGAGAGCAGCTGCAGCAGCGCCATCTGTTGCAGATTCAGCGAATCGAGCAGCGTCGCCACGCATAAATTCAGCAGAAGCGGTGACGTCATCGGTGACGCGCCGCGGCTGCTCGCCGCCATGCAAACGCAGACAACGGCGTTCGCAACGAGAGACGCGATCGAGGCGACCTCTAGGAAGATTCCTGCGGGCAGCAGCGACGTGTGTTCGGCGACGCCCTCCGTCGCGTTGTCGGCGACCATCAGCGCAGCCGACGCCTCCCCGTCCACTGCCGCACTCATGTTGTCGCTGTCGTAGTTCACCAGTATAGAGGGACGGCATAAATCCTGCTGCGCGACAGTAGAGAAATAATTATCATTGTGACACTGTGATAGACGTAATTGAATATTAGTCATTCAGGCATAAATCCTACACACGAGTGATATTATATTTGTTAGTGTTTTTATTAATAATTTTATTATTATTATTATATTATTATTATTATTATTATTATTATTGTGACATGTTTATCGGTGATGAACGTTTAATTAACATATAAGCCCAGGATGATCCCCCGTGAATGCAGACGGTGCCGGAATGACAATCAGAGTCTGTTGTCAACATCTAATCAGTGTCGCGGTCGGACGTTCTAAATACAATGTAACAAGATGCTGCATGAATAAAAAAACATACCCATGCACCGTACGTCCCGTCTCAAGCTTTAGATGCTTTATAAATTTAATAAATCGTTGCGAATATTTTTGCAGGTGAGTATTCACGCGCTATTCATTTTTTATCACATACCAGCGCATGGTTAATGATAATCTACCATCACATACCAACGCATTATTAACTCACCATCACATACCAACGCATGCTTTAATCTACCATCAGATACCAACGCATGCTTTAATCTACCATCATATACCAACGCATTATTAACTCAGGCATCACATACCAATGGCATGCTTTAATCTTACGCATATATAGCCAACGCATTATTAACTCAGGCATCACATACCACGCAATGCTTTTAATCTTACCATCAGATACCAACGCATGGTTAATCTACCATCAGATATACCAGAACATGGTTAATCTACCATCACACAGTAACGTATTACAATTAATCCGCCGGCGCGCCCCATCACATCCACTTAAGTATTACAATTAATCTACCAATCACATACTAGCGCATGGTTAATCTACCATCACATACTAGCGCATGGTTAATCTAGCATCACACAGTAACGTATTACAATTATCCACCATCACATACTAAACGTATTACAATTAATCTACCATCACATACTAGCGCATAGTTAATCTAGCATCACACAGTAACGTATTACAATTAATCTACCATCACATACTATCGCATGATTAATCTACCATCACATACTAGCGCATGATTAATCTATCATCACATACTATCGCATGATTAATCTATCATCACATACTAGCGCATGATTAATCTACCATCACATACTAACGTATTACAATTAATCTACCGTCACATACTAGCGCATGGTTAATCTACCACCATCACATACCAACGCATGGTTTCACAACTAGAAGCTGGCTTCACAGCACAACGATTGGCGCTCCTCCAGTGCGGTCCGTCTCATCTACATTCCACCACGCTCTCCCCGACGCTCCACCATTCATTTTGTCACCAAACTTCACATCTGTTGTCGTTTCTTTTTAGGAACAAACTATCAAATGTCGCATCGACACAATTCAGCAGCGTGGAATGCCGTCGCAACTGCACCTGGTCCCAATACCCGCCTGACACCGTCCTATAGACTGACGCTACGTGCATTAATCCGCGCACGGATACGGCAAACCTCGTTAGCAACGATCGGTCGCAAAACGGACGGGTGCCGGTCCACGCCGACCGTCGCCAAGTGGCTGGGGAGTGTATTGATTCCGAATTGCGTTGTCAGCGGTGATAAAGTTATTCGATGCCAGACATCCCATCTGTTTTACTGTCGCCGACACAATGACACGGATAAGTGCTTGGCAATCGATCGATCCATCTATCGATCCATCCACCTGAAAAGACTTTTTTGTTTTTTCTCTCTGTGCTTGTGTGCTGTGTTTCTCTCTCGATACATGAATTGCTCTGGCTGCTGGTAGGTGTAACGACGGCTGGTGCTACCTGAAATCAATAGTGGGGTTAGCTTAGGAATTTTTTAGTGGTTGCACACGGTGGGGTTGGCATGTTATTAACAGCGTGTGTCGAATTTCGTGTGGAATTATGAAAAAGACATAAGAAGTCGTTAAAGATAGTAGTAGAGTAGAGAAAGTAGAAGTATGGCACAAGAATGAGGTCCCGATCAAGCGGTGGTACCGATTAAGTGGTGAGCGTATAACAACGTGCATGGGGATTGTTTTTCAAAAACGTTATTTGTGCGATGCGCTCGTTTATCAAGGTCCCGATAAAACGGGAGCCACTGTAGTGACATAGAAATCAGAACTTTTTAGAAATACACCAAACAAATTGTCAAACTATATAACGACTTCGCTTACACGCGATTGCGTTTATTATATTAAAATTGCCACACTTAGAAAACGCGGAGTATTCTTGCCAATAAATTTACTCGCATTGCACTCTTATGTTTTAATCTGCACATGAAACAACAGTAGAGGTTACGTTTATTTATCTATATGTGTGCTGTATTAGCTGGAAGAGTTTACGGATGTAGCCGAACTTGTCCGAACAAGCTCGCCAGGGCTCGGACATCGTTACAAACGCAGATGCCCAAATTGAAGCCGCGGACCTTTCATTAACGCCGCGAGGGTGCGCCAGTGATCATGTGTCAATTTCTGCGTCCCAGTGATCAAAATTTAGGGAAAGTCAAACCGATATCGTATAGGCGTATATACTTATACACACGCACGCACGCACGCACGCACGTACGCACACACACACACGCGCGCGCGCGTGTGCACGCACGTGTTAGTGGGTGCAAGTGTTCGTGAGCACGTCTGTGTGCGCGCACATGGACGTGTGCGTGCGTGCATGTGCTCGTGCGTGGACGCGTGCGTGCGTGAGCATAAAATACACGTTGTGTTGTAAAAGGAAAAAATAAAAGAGACAAAACAAAAATAACAATAACATACCTATTACAAGAATATTACCATCTTCTTATATTAGTAATTTGTAACTTCATTCACATTTTCATCCATCAGTAATAATACAAGTAGTCAAGCTTGTACAACAATACAGCAAATCAAATGCTACGAAAATACGTTCGGTAGCTAATAACAATAACATAATGTAACATATCACAGAAGATAATTATCAAGATTTTTGCAACAATACAGGGGGTTACTTCACAACGTTTAGTTTACGCTATGTAACCCCATGATCCACGGTTACATTCTCCATGCATCTAGCAGAGGCACTGCGTTTGGCATTCATTCTACGGCGACGTCAGCTGAAGATTGTCGTATTCTGCGATGCCAAAGTTTCCGGTTCCTATGGCAACGAATCCCTGCTGGATATTAGGAGGAAGATTCGTGCGGGATGCTGTCTTTCCGTCTACGGTGGCCAAAAATTCTTTGCCCTGCGGAGGAATCGATGGTGACAGTTAGCTCACGCAAGCTATAGGTAGAGGTGGGTGGTACAGGAGTGTAGAGATGGGTGGTACAGGAGTGTAGAGGTGGGTGGTACAGGAGTGTAGAGGTGGGTGGTACAGGAGTGTAGAGGTGGGTGGTACAGGAGTGTAGAGTTGGCCCCTCTGCCTCAATGAACCCTATAATCCAAGATTCGGGTTGAGCAAGAATTTAAAACATTTCACGTTGTTTTCGGTGATGCAATTTACCTGTTTTTTGCGTGCGCGTGTGTGTGCGTGCGTGTGTGTGTGTGTGTGTGTGTGTGTGTGTGTGTGTGTGTGTGTGTGTAAGTGTGCGTGTGTGTGCGTGCGTGCGTGTGTGCTCATGCTCGCGTTCGTGTGTGTGTGTGTCTACAAATGTCTACCTGTATAAGTCAGCTTTCACTTAAGCACCCGCGTTTTCGTGTGTGGCTCACCTGAATTTCTACCTGTGACCGCTACTAAAGATGCCATCTGTACTGCTTACCTGAACGCGCACTTTTATGGTGTGCCATTCATCGTATGACATCTCCAGAGTTCCTCCTGCGATTACAGTTACCAAAGCTGAAACAAGATAGAGCCACGTGTCACAAATTATAAGCATCGTAATCTTGGCAAGAGAAGAGAAGAGAGAGATAGAGAAGATAAGAGAAGAGACAGACGTATGGAAAGATTTCAATGATTTCTGTATTGGCACGATCATGAAGGTTGCACACGAGTGTTCAAATAAAGTTTTTTCGTGTTTTTGTCATCCCATTCCTTTCCTTCATCTCTAGTTGATAGTAAGATTGAAACCTTTCTGATCCACACAACTGATATGTCACTTTGATCAACGTTAGCTTCTCTCATTCTTTGTTAATCCCATCGACTATGACGAATAACCTTTGTATGGCTGCAGAGTCAAGCAATACTGACCAGAACAACGATCAGAATTTGTGCAAAACTGTGCAACGCATGCGTGTACGTCCGTATACTAAACCTAGAAAGCTTACTGAAGATATCGATCTGATCGATTGAACGCGTGGTCACTTTAGGACCTACCAACGTCAGCTGTGAGAAGAAAGGTTTTGTCTTTCGGGTACACCCAGAAGAAGGCACCTAGCGCTCTCCCACTGTCACATCCCATGCGGCCGCTGACACGCACTGCGAGAAAGACAGCTACGGTGCCTCCATCTAGTGGGATGTAAACGTCGACGCTCGCAGACACGTCGGTCCTGTGAATAAACAGCATCAACTGATGAGCTCACAGTTTGTAACGATGTGCAATAATCGGGAAACATCAACACGATGTTTTCCGGCTATTGAGAAGGGATGAAAAACAGTGCAACATATTAACAACAGGAATTTGAGTTTCTTTGCGATATGCCAGTGGACAAAGCGCACGGATGGGGGCGAGCAATGCATAGTTGCGTGCGCCACAGATACTGCGCTGATTGATAATAGCACGTGTGAAGGGTCAATGATCAGTATCCTGAGCAGAAGATTCCCCCCCCCCACCACCACCCACCACCACACACAATCTGCATGAGATTTACCGAGAATTGATCGGGTGCCAAGTTTCCCCTGAAACGCAGGAAGCAACCTCCCATTATAGCTACGTTTATTAGCTCTAGGCGAGTCAGGAGCCTCAATCCTGTTTCCTATCTTTCATTTATTTAGGGGGTAAAGCCGCACATGTAGTCATTGGTGGCTCCTAATGGCACTGTCAGTTCACCCTACTGGTGCACACCGCAAATCTTCCCTATAAATATATCCTAGCATACAATATCATTGAGATACTGCTAAACAGAGCTTAGTGTAGAGAATAAAATTATGATTTACCATGTTTTAAAGAGCAGTGTTTTGCAGTAATGCTTCGTCAGATATAGATACGAGGACTATGCAAGGTAGGTTGAGGCAGGCAATGCATATAGAAAAATATAATAATAATGAACACACTCGTAAATAAACCATTCCAACGACTTTGCTTTGACACGAAGGCAGCTTAACTTACTATCAAGCCTATATAATAAGAATGATTATTTATTCATGCAAGAGAGGGCAGCACAGGATCACTGTAATGAATCCATATGTCCAAGGTTGGGACACGGTCAACCAAGAAGCCACCGGCTAATGACGTGATCCACTTTGGAAATAATAATAATAAATATAATATATAATACATAAATCCAGGCAGTACATGGTACAGTTGCAGAGGTCTTACCCAAATGCTGGGTGTTTTACTATTACAACGTTATAACAGCCCTGGCATATTAACAGGAGTCGAAAACATATTTATCAATATACTCCTGATATTAACCCAAACCTATATCGTCTATTTGTTCAACCTTCCTTTGGCTGCAGATTGCGGCAGCCATTTTATCTTAATATTGATTTTGCCACGTGACATGTTTGCACTAATTATAAACTTGCTCGCAGTATTTTGCACAGCCATATAGCAAATATTATATGTAATGAAGCGAAAGTTATTATAAGTTAGAACCGCGCCGCGCGTTGGAAAGAAGGTGATTAAGAAAGTGATTAACAAGCATGGGACGCGCCTCGGACAATCCTCGTTAGAGGCGCTAGGCCAGACAGCCCTTGCTAGCTTTACAAACAGCAGCAAGGCGACATCTTAAATAAGTAATTAGCCTACAAACAATCGGTACGACCAGGGACCAGTGGTCAAGCTGACCAAGGCTAGGCATACCTCTGAAACTAATTAACCTACACTGCCAAAACTCGTGGGCCTAGTTAAATCACGTGGTCAGTGAAAAATGGTATATATATACACACAACTTTCCGATAGAAATCAGAACCAAACCTGGCTCTCCCATGTGGTATGTATCAATAGGATTGTCTTATCGTATTCGTGTCTTATCGTATTCGTGTCTTATTGTATTCGTGTCTTATCGTAGCTTATGTTTCTTTAAACTCTTTGGAGACATAGTACGTTTTGTGATAGACTCCTTTGTTACCGTATACATAAATTCTGTTGGTAATTATATGTTATATATATATATATATATATATATATATATATATATATATATATAACTATAAGCAGAAGTAGCCTAACATACATAATAGGCAGATACGTCTGCTATGTTAGCTTTGATGTAAGCCGCGTGTGCGGAGCTAAAAGCGCCGCGCCAAGTGATCTACAAATCAATAATTGCTGCAGCTAATCACGTGGTGCGGCAGAGGCGACTGTTCACGATCAACAGGTTTCCTATCATTAGCCAACATTACGCGCCAACCACACCCCCACAGTCCCAGTCCCTAGTGTTAGTCATACGAGTGCCAGCCCTAACAGGTTCTATAAATAGTTATTATCCTATATAGTTACATAGATAGTATTATATATATATATATATCATGAGTAAATAACTGGGGTATCATATTATATAATAGGCGGTGTTGCCTCTATTACTCGGGTATTCTCTCTCTCTCGCTTTCCCCACACACGCACGCACGCACACACACACGCACGCACGCACGCACGCACGCACGCACGCACGCACACACACACGCACGCACACACACACATACACACACACACACACAACGCCAACTAGATGTTCATAGAGAATGCAAGGTGAGGAACAGCTATCATCTGAGACTATTCGGCGTCGCACACAAAGCAGCTATCACCCAGATAGGGCGCATATCTACGCAACGAGTTCATAGGGCTGCCACCAGCAACCACGTGCCGCGATCGCACACAAACATAGCAGTAACCGTAACATGAGGGGTTGCCAAACCCTGACTAGTTCGTCCATGCGCGTCATAAGGGGCGCCATACATTATTCTTCATGCCTAACATCGGCCCGACACAAAGCAGTACCTACCACCAAGGGGTACCACCAATAGTACGATGTTCATAGGAGGCGCCATGCTCACGCTGATCCAACGGCCGCTCGCACAAATGCAGATACCACCACGCGAGGGGTCCGCCGACCCGATAGTTTCATTAGGGGGCGCCACGCCGGCATCGGCACAAAGCATGTTAGCCA
>NW_014577324.1:296404-303112 GCF_000485595.1 Priapulus caudatus | reverse complement strand
CATAGGGGGCGCCACCGCCGGCTCGCACAAAGCAGTACCTACCACGAGGGGTCGCAAACAATGTTCATAGGGGGCGCCACCGCCGGCTCGCACAAAGCAGTACCTACCACGAGGGGTCGCCGACGATGCTGATAGGCGGCGCCACTGCCGGGTCGCACCAGTGGAGAGGGGGCGCTGTGATCGTCTGTCGTATGACGTGCTGATGCAGCAGGTGGTTGCTAAGGACGACCTCCCAGACGCCCGCCTGCTGAGCTAGGTTGTACGGCTCGGCGCTGACATCATAGGCTGCAACGACAAACGCAGTCAGCGAACAGTAACTAACAACCCACCTCTCCCAATCCCGGTCCCAACCAAGGATCCCCCTCCCCTTTCTCCCAATCCCGGTACTAAGCAACGACCCCCCTCTCCCAATCCCGGAACTAAGCAACGACCCCCCTCTCCTCATCCTGGTACTAAGCAACGACCCCCCTCTCCCAATCGCAGCCATGCCCAACGACGTCCCCTTCTCCCTACCCCGGCTCCAACTAACACCCCTCTCCCCATCCCGGTCCCAACCAACGACCCCCTCTCCCCATCCTGGTACTAACCAACGACCCCCTCTCTCCATCCTGGTACTAACCAACGACCCCCCCTCTCCCCATAGATAGATAGATAGATAGATATAGCACCATGGTACCACCCACCCCACCCACCACACACACACCCAATAAGAAATGATATACTATCGTTCCGCCACTCATATATTATATACACACTGCGTGGAATTGACACGTAATTCCGTTAGAACACAGTGTAGCCGGCAGCCGTCTCAATTTCCTGCAGCTCTGCCGACACCGTGGCGCGTACCTGTAATTTATTAGCAGGTATGTGACGAGAAAAGCAGCGTGACTCACTGCATGCACGCGCAGGTCTTCAAACGAAGATCTATAATATCAAGAGCTAATAAATACCTGTTTATTAGCTCTTGATATTATATATATATATATATATATGATGTGCGCGGGCTAAGCGCATTCATACGGGTTTCTCATGCGCTACTAATCCCCATACAATTCCTATGTAATTCTCATATCAGTCGCCGACAAAGGAATAATACCGTGATTAGAGGCAGCTTGCTTGTGCGCGAGGGGGGGGGAGGGGGGGGGGAGGTGGGGGATGTGTTTGTCGGTGCTCGAATGATGCTGCACTCTAAATGATACTGCGCCTCGTGCTAACGCATGAGATAAGGAATTTATTGTGATGGAAATAATTGAGAAGACTGTTGTTGACAGGTGGTAATTAGATAACATCTCGTACTCCGGAAATGAGAAAAATAATATATAAGCGCGTGCGTTTATTGTGTGTGTGTGGTGGGTGGGTGGGGGGGGGGGGCTAAATACCACCCGCAGATCTGCACTGACAGAACGCGCTGACTAGTAATGAAACTGACTCGTGACTTGATGCGGGGCCCACTATACACGTCGACACGCCGTGCTGGCTCGTAATAAAAAATCTAACCCCTATATAAGGTCACCGGGGAGGAGATTTGGCTAGGAGTTGTTGATTTGCGACTAGTTCAGAGGTCGACATTTTCCCCAGCTCGGGTAAGCATTCGCGAATCTTGATTTTGGATGCCGATCAGCTAGCTAGATTGTAACCGTCTGCTTGGAAGAATTTTATTTTATGGAATTTAATTTATTTTATGGAATCTTTAGTGACAATCGTGCGCTGAAACACGCAAATGTAATTGAGGTTGTGAGTAATGCTAACCTATCTCGTATGTGCTGTTGTTTTTTGTGACTTGAACTAAAATTACATCTCACGTGAATGTCATAGACATTTTAAATACTTATTTAACTCGTTTATGGGTTTTCTTTATGAAATGATAACTTCCTTAGCTCGTGAATCGTTCGGTTCAACCACAAATTTGTTTCACGAATCACAATTGCCGCTCATATACGTCATCACATTTACATGTCATACGTTAAGTCATAATCAACCATAAACAACAGCAATAATCGTGAGTACGTGAGTGTATATATCCCGCCAATTACCTCTAAAAAAATACAAACAACCACGCTCAAATGTAGCACGCACTATCCATATAACTGCGTCTGAAACGCGTGCACTCGTTTTTCTTCGTAACAGAAGGATAAAAAAAACCACCAGACCATGTTTCTAACCCATCGTCGCACAGCACCGCTGCTGTTACTGCTACTGGTGGTGGTTACCGCACACCTGGTCGCCAGTGAAGACCTGGACGAGTGTCGTGGTGAGAAGAGGGGACTTCAGACGGGAATCGAAGCTCTATCTACGATGCTGGGAGACTGCCGCAATGAGCTGAGCAACGAGAGAGGTCTGTGTAAGGAACGCGTGCGAGCAGTCAGCCTACAGTGTCAACAGAAGCAAGGCAGCGAGGCTGGAGAGCGTTAACCAGACCAGTGCGACTTCCATCTGTGAAGCGTATAACCCGTGTGAAATCTGTCGCGAGGTCTATCTCGTTTATAACTTGTCGGAATGCAGGGAAACCAAAGTCAGGACGTCTAAAGAAATACATCAGCTGATTTTTGAATCTAAAATCTTGCAGTTATATATATATATATATATATATATATCAAACCGCGTGCTAAATTTAATTTCGATTTTTTTTTCATTTCCCGTGGGAGGAACGTGTGTACTAGCATGAAAGCGTAATTATACGAAGGTGGTGACAGTTTCCTACCGTAATAAGTTGCTATTAAAACGTCTATGTTTGAAACACCTACGACTATCTATCATGGCTTGAGGTAATGACGTCATCTACCTTATTACACATTTTCACGCATGGTCGAGCCTCGCGCACTGAAATCTTAATAATATATGATTGCATTTAAATGCACGCCACATATGCGCAATTTGTATTTCATCTACATTATCTTCGTGGCTAACTTTAGAAGCATTTATAATTCCTCTCTCACGTGCTGGCGGGGTAACGCCAGTCCGTCCGTGCCGCGCGCGCACGCACACACACACACACACGGTCACGCGCGCGCTCACACGCACACACACGGTCACGCGCGCGCGCACACGCACACACACATGGTCACGCGCGCGCGCACACGCACACACACACGGTCACGCGCGCGCGCACACGCACGCACACATATATACGCACGCACGCACACACACACACATACACACGCACGCACGCGCGCGCACACACACACACACACACACACACACACACACACACACACTACACAGAAAAGAGAGAGCGAGCAGAGAGAAAGAGAAGAGAAAGAAGAGAGCGACAGAGAGAGAGAGAGAGAGAGAGAGAGAGAGGGAGCGAGAGAGAGAGAGTAGAGAGAGTGAGAGAGAGAGAGAGAGAGAGAGAGCGCAGCGAAAGATGAGAGAGAGGTGGAGGAGCGAGAGGCGGCGAGAGAGAGAGAGAAAGAGGGGGGGGGGAGAGACAGATAGATAATAGATCGGTGCTTTAATATTGCACGCCCTAACATAGCATGCATGTGACCTAACGGTACCATCGCTTCCAGGCACACGGATAAACACATAAACACAGGTATATATATACACTTACACACACTGACAAGCACTGTCACACATGCTCTCTCTCTCTCTCTCTCTCTCTCTCTCTCTCTCTCTCTCTCTCTCTTCTCTCTCTCTCTCTCTCTCTCTCTCTCTCGCTCTCGCTCTCGCTCTTCTCTCTCTCTCTCTCTCTCTCTCTCTTCTCTCTCTCTTCTCTCTCTCTCTGTCTCTCTCTCTCTCTTTCTCTCTCTCTCTCTCTCTCTCTCCCTCTCTCTCTCTGCTTCTTGATACTGCTACACAGGGACAACGTTTACTTTTGTTGACAAGGAGCGACAGGCAGGCAACAGCAGTGCCAGGCCGCGACACGCACATTCGTTGTCATCGCTACCTTCGCATATTAAAGCGAGCAAAATTAATACGAACGGCGAGCCATCGCCCATTGTACGCCAGCGCCGCCTCGCAGCACTGTCGAAAATTGATGACGTGTTTGTTGTTCCTTGCACCACAAGCAGTACGCCGGTGGCCATCAATACCAGCAGCATATACCCGCGTGCGTGTCACACGCTCTGTTTCTCAATGACAGCATCCACGTGCTGGTGGTGGCGCGCGCGCGTGGTGTGGCTGTGTGCAGTGTGGTGTTGGTGTGTGTGTGTCTGTGGTGTGTGTGTTGTGTGTGTGTGCGTGTGTGTATGTGTGTGTGTGTGTGCTGTGCGTGCGTGCGTGCGTGTGCGTGCGTGCGTGTGCTGTGTGTGTGTGTGTGTTGGGTGTGTGTGTTTGTGTGTGTGCTGTGTGTGTGCGTTGCGTGTGTGGTGTGTGTGTGTTGTGTGTGTTTGTTGTGTGTGTGTGTCTGTGTGTGTGTGTGTGTGTGTGTGTGTTGCGCTCGCGCAGCAGCCTGTGTAGTGATCATGCCTACATATACAATACATTCAGTACACTGATTAAACACATCGTCTCTCTGTTTCTGTCTCGCTCTCTCTCTCTCTCTCTTCTCTCTCTCTTCTCTCTCTCTCTATATATATATATATATATATATATATATATATATATATTTATGCGTATGTGAGTTCGTTGCGTGCGTTGCGAGCGTGTGTTGCGTGCGTGCATGCGTGTGTGCGTTCGTGCGGTGTGCGTGTGTTGGTGGTTACAAGTGAATGCACGCTATCGCTTACCGATACAACACCCATCAAAAAGCTAGGCAAAGCAGTTACGTTTGCGCAAAGGGATGCGCTCGCTGTGTTAGATGAAGTAGACTCGATTAACGACTGGCGTTACAGAGCTAATGAGAAGACCCGGTTAGTCGCGGAAACGTTCGGTTGAACAGGGTTGTCCGCGAGCCTGCCCTAATGAATGACACAGTGATTTACTGCTTTGAAAGATAACAGGCGATTAAGCGTGGAAACACGATAGGTAAGAAGGGTGTGTAGACTGGAGAAAGAGAGAGAGAGATGAGAGAGAGAGAGAGGAGCGCGGAGAGAGCAGACAGAGAGGGAGAGAGCTGAGAGAGAGAGAGAGATGAGAGTGAAAGACGAGGAGAAGAGATGGGGAGCAAGTTCGGAGGGACGGAGACATGATTGAGAGACTCAGGGGGAGAGGCGATGGAGAGAGAGCGAGAGCAGAGATAGAGCTGCAGCAGCAGAGAGAGCGCTATATGTATAATACGTGCACTCATTAACGTGAGACAGAGGCAGAAGAGATACGATTACGAGTGAACAGAGAAGAGCTAGAGAGAGGAAAGCCCTGACAAGAAGTGAAGTGAGGCCAGAGAGATAGGCACGATAGAGAAACAGACAGGATTCACGAACATCGGACAGGAAGGACACGAACCAAGGACAAACCAAGATACGGCGCCTTTACCCTTCCGCAGCTTTACTCTCATCCGCAATCAATGCCGAATCCCACCTTATAGTATTTATCCGGTATCGGCGGACCCTTCTCCGATCAATGTTATCACCACGTGAACGTCCTCATGCATTACCACACTGATGACACAAACACAAATGCATCATTGCGCAATCACGCACGTCCGTACACTACGCCTAAGCCGCGGATAGACACACGCGACAGATAGTAGACCAGCTAGTACAGTCTATACCTACCTCTACGCAGCAGCTAAAAAACTCTTTAACGTGAGAGACATAGGATGAGGGTTCGACCTCGACGATGATGTAGCCGAGGATGAATTCAGTAACACATAAAAGTCAGTTACATAGAGCAAGAGTGTTCCTACCCGATAACGTACGTTCCCACTCGCTCACCCACGCATTATTGTCGCTACACATTTTAACGTCACACAGTTATATATCGTCACACAGTTATATATCGTCATCACAGTTATATCGTTCAACAGTTATATATCGTCACACAGTTATATATCGTCAACACAGTTATATCGTCACACAGTTATATATTCGTCACACAGTTATATTCGTCACACAGTTATATATCGTCACACAGTTATATCGTCACACAGTTATATCGTCACACAGTTATATATCGTCACACAGTTATATCGTCACACAGTTATATATCGTCACACAGTTATATCGTCACACAGTTATATCGTCACACAGTTATATATCGTCACACACAGTTATATCGTCACACAGTTATATATCGTCACACAGTTATATCGTCACCATTATATATCGTCCACAGTTATATCGTCACACGTCTATATCGTCACACAGTTATCTTCGTCACACAGCTTATATCGTCACACATGTTATATATCGTCACACAGTTATATATCGTCACACACAGTTATATCGCTCACACAGTTATATATCGTCACACAGTGTATATCGCGCTCACACCAGTTATATATCGTCACACAGTTATATATCGTCACACAGTTATATATCGTCACACAGTTATATATCGTCACGCAGTTATATCGTCACACAGTTATATATCGTCACACAGTTATATTGTCACTCAGTTATATCGTCCCGCAGTTATATATCGCCATACAGTTATATATCGTCACACAGTTATATATCGTCACACAGTTATATATCGTCACGCAGTTATATATCGTCACACAGTTATATTGTCACGCAGTTATATCGTCACACAGTTACATATCGTCACACAGTTATATCGTCACACAGTTATATCAGTATGTGAATAATAACGGACATCTATTATAATCTATTATTATTCACTCCTGGTTATATAGTCACATACACATATATTGTCTGCTCGCCG
>NW_014577324.1:294532-296118 GCF_000485595.1 Priapulus caudatus | reverse complement strand
CCGTCCCTGAACATATTGCATGAGTAATGTGCCAAATTCCCCAATGTCTCCATCTCAAAGCTAAAACGCCGTACTACACTACCGCCAGGTCGCACAAAGCAGTACCTACCATGAGGGTCGCCAACGATGTTCATAGGGGGCGCCATCGCCGGCTCGCACAAAGCAGTACCTACCATGAGGGGTCGCCACGATGTTCATAGAAGCGGCGCCACGCCGGCGCTCGCACAAAGCAGTACCTACCATGAGGGGTCGCCAACGATGTTCATAGGGGGCGCCACCGCCGGCTCGCACAAAGCAGTACCTACCACGAGGGGTCGCCGACGATGTTCATAGGGGGCGCCACCCCGGCTCGCCACAAAGCAGTACCTACACGAGGGGTCGCGACGATGTTCATAGGGGGCGCCCACCGCGGCTCGCACAAAGCAGTACCTACCACGAGGGGTCGCAAACAATGTTCATAGGGGGCGCACCGCCGGCTCGGCACAAAGCAGTACCTACCACAGGGTCCGCCCGACGATGCTGATAGGCGGCGCCACTCGGCCGGGTCGCCACCAGTGGAGAGGGGCGCTGTGATTCGTCTGTCGTTATGACGTGCTGATGGCAGCAGCGTGGTTGCTAAGGACGCCTCCAGGACGCCGCACTGCTGAGCTAGGTTGTAACGGCTCGGCGCTGACATTCATAGGCCTGCAACGACAAACGCAGTCAGCGAACAGTAACTAAACACAGCCACCCTCTCCAATCCCCGGTCCCAACCAAGGATCCCGCTCCCTTTCTTCCCAATCCCGTGGTACAACCGATGACAGATAAGGGAAGCAGCAGATGAACAGAAAAAGTAGATCGAAAGGACAACAGACCCCTCTCCCAATCCCGAACTAAGCAACGCACCCCCCTCTCCTCATCCTGGTACTAAGCAAGACCCCCTCTCCCACATCCGCAGCCATGCCCAACGACGTCCCTCTTCCCCTATCCCCGGCTCCAACTAACACCCAAATTCTAAAACACCCAACCTCTCCGTGTCGCCAACCAACGACACCCCTCTCCCCATCCTGGTCTAACCAACGGACCCCTCTCTCCATCCTGGGTACTTAACCAACGACCCCCCCCTCTCCCATCTATACTAACAACGACCCCGCTCTTCCCATCCTGGTACTACACCAACGACCCCCTTTCCCCCATCCTGGTACTAACCAACGACCCCCCTCTCCCCAGCCCGCGTCCCAAGCCGAAAACAGACCCCTTCCCTATCCGCTGTTCTAAACTAACAACCCCCCTCTTGACACTTTTCCCTCTCTCTCTCTCTCTCACTCTCTATCTCGTGCCGAGCGTGTTACACATTCCGAGCTTACCGGTGAGTCAGGTCTTCCTTTCCGCCTCGCTAAAGGAATGTGTTCCGTCGGTGGCAGCGGGTAGGTGAGAGAGCGAGAGAGAGCGGTGACTGCCACGCATTAACGGTGATGCACAGCTGTGTCGGATGTACACGAGGCATAGCGAGAATGGCCTGCCGAGCAAAAAAGCCAACTGATCGCGGTTTGAACAACCCCAGGGAGCCAAGAGATGACCGTGAACGACCTGCGATCGGTGTATGC
>NW_014577324.1:287032-289532 GCF_000485595.1 Priapulus caudatus | reverse complement strand
GACCCTTTCTCCCCATCAATGTTATCACCACGTGAACGGCCCATGATTACCACACTGATGACACAAACACAAATGCATCATCGCAAATCACGCACGTCCGTACACTAGCTAAGCCGGGGATAGACACACGCGACAGATAGTAGACCAGCTAGTACAGTCTACCTACCTCTACGCAGCAGCTAAAAACTCTCTAACGTGAGAGACATAGATGAGGGTCGACCTCGACGATGATGTAGCCGAGGATGAATTCAGTAACACATAAAAGTCAGTTACATAGAGCAAGAGTGTTCCTACCCGATAACGTACGTTCCCCACTCGCTCACCCACGCATTATTGTCGCTACACATATTAACGTCACACAGTTATATATCGTCACACAGTTATATATCGTCACACAGTTATATCGTCACACAGTTATATATCGTCACACAGTTATATATCGTCACACAGTTATATATCGTCACACAGTTATATATCGTCACAAGAGAGATGTTGGCGCCGCCTAATCAGCATCGTCGGAGCGGACCCGTCCGTGGTAAGGAGCTTGCTTTGTGGCGAGCCGGCGGTGCGCCGCCCTATGAAATTGTTTGCGAACCCCTCGTGGTAGGTACTGCTTTGTGCGATGCCGCGGATGGGCGCCCCTATGACATCGTCGCGACCCCTCGTGTAAGGTACTGCTTTTGTGGCGAGCCGGCAAGGTGGCGCCTGCCTCTATGAACATCGTCGGCGGACGTCTCCGTTGTGGTGGTACTGCTTTGTGCGAGCCGGCGGGGCGCCGCCCTATGAATGCATCGTTGGCAACCCCTCATGTGTAGGTACTGCTTTGTGCAGGAGCGCCGGCGTGGCGCGCGCTTCTATGAACATCGTTGCGACGCCCTCATGGGAGGTACTGCTTTGTGGCGAGCGCGGCGATGGCGCCGCCCTATGACATCGTTGGCGACCGCTGCATGGTAGGTACTGCTTGTGCGACCTGGCGGTAGTGTAGTACGGCGCGTTTTAGCTTTGAGATGGAGACATTGGGAATTTGGCACACTTCACTCATGCAAATGTTGCAGGGCACGGCCGCGAATGGAGCCCAGAAGACATTAGTTGGGCATACCTGTAGCGCACACATAATTCAGCGTGGACAGAATGCATTTCTGAAATAGCTACATACTTTAGAGCACACATAATTCAGCGTGATCAGAATGCGATTTAGCAATAGGCTACATAATGAAGAGCAGGCACAATATAATTCACGTTGACAGAATGCATTTCCAGAAGTTGTTACGGAACACAATTAACTTCAACAAGCAATGCGACGCGTTTATCAACACGGCCATCATTAAGGCAGGCGCAACGTCGCACGCTGATCGCGCTCCTACGCTGGGTACCCATCAGACATTAGTCGCGACCGGTTATTATATCCACTACCCGCGTCAAAATTAGGTTTAAGTATAAAACAGGTCGCGACGGCAGGAGCGGACGGTTTTAAAAAGAGGGTTATGGTAGAAACGAGAGAGGACAGTCGGTCGGCAACTTCTAACCGGCTACGTGCACACTGCTTTGACCCGCGCTGTTTATAATACGCGTGTCTTTATAAACGCATACTTGCCCCGCTTACACAACTGTTACGTCTACTGTCTACGTACTATATGATTCTACACTACAGATCGCGTTCTGCCGGCACGTGACGGGCGAGCAGAGCATATATGTGTTATGTGATATATAAGCCAGGAGTGAATAAATGAATAGATTATAATAGATGTCCGTTATTATTCCACGTACTGATATATACTGTGTGACGATATAACTGTGTGAGCGATATGTAACTGTGTGACGATACTACTGCGTGAAATATAACTGTGTGACGATATATATACTGCGTGACGATAATAATAACTGTGTGACGATAGTATAACCTGTGTGACGATATATAACTGTAAATGGCGATATATAAACTGCGGGACGTATAACTGAGTGACAATGATAACTGGTGTGACGATATATACGCTGTGTGACGATATAACTGCGTGACGATATATATACTGTGTGACGATATATAACTGTGTGACGATATATAACTGTGTGACGGATATATAACTGTGTGGGACGATATATACTGTGTGACGATATATATACTGTGTGACGATATAAACTGTGTGTGACGATATATAACTGTGTAGATATATAACTGTGTGATCGATATAACTGTGTGAAACGATAGATAACTGTGTGACGATATAACTGTGTGACGATATAAACTGTGGACGATCATATAACTGTGTTGAGCTGATATAACCTGTGTGTACGATATATAACTGTGTGACGATATTAACTGTGTGTGACGGATATATAACTGTGTGACCGATATAACTGTGTGACGGATATAACTGTGTGACGATATATAAGCTGTGTGACGATATAATCTGTGTGACGATATGATTAACTGTGTGACGCATATAACTGTGTGACGAATAACTGTGTGACGATATAATACTGGTGTGACGATAAATAACTG
>NW_014577324.1:269564-281888 GCF_000485595.1 Priapulus caudatus | reverse complement strand
GGTGTTTGTGTAAGGAATTTGCCGGTTTTTGGTAAATTTGACAGTGTTTGGTAAATTAAGTCACGTGTTTGGTAGTTGGGACGCATGTTTGGTAGGTTGATGCGTATTTGGCAGAGTTTTGACGGATGTTTAATCAGTTTGACGGTGTTTGGTAAGGTTTTGACAGTATTTGATAAATTTGATGTGTTTAATCCAGTCAAACCTTACTAAACATCGTCAAACTTTGTCAAATACCATCAAACCTTACCAAACACCGTCTAACTTTACCAAACACCGCCAATCTTTTCCAGACGCCGTCAATCCTCACCAAAACAAGAAGAAACGCATGAATCAACAAGAGATACCGGTGGCGCACATAAGTGCGCTCACGACCACGGGTGCTACAAATACACAGGTGAGATAAGAAGGTAAGCCAATCAACTGAGATCGGTAGCACTCAGGTGTGAAATTGCACACGCTGCTCGCACTTCGCTGGAACTTCGGCACACATCTCCGATAATAATTACAATAATGGATCGTGTGCCTGCGGACATAATCCACCCAAATTGCGGAATCTATTTGCAATATTGCTTTCGCACGTGATGTATCTATTACCCGGCAGGCCAAGCCCGCCGTTTATTACAAACACGATATGACACAATGCACGAGAAAGATTGTCGAAACATGACGCAAATGATGGGAGGCTAGATTGGATAGGGTGTTTTTGTATAGCCAATACATGAAATGAATGGCCACAGAAGGTCACGCAATTGAATGGATGCACGCGCGACACTTGTAATACGACACCAAAGCTGGGTTAAACCACCCACTTATATACAAGGAGAGTAGGAGTACAACAGGAGGAACGTAGCAAAGTTATAGCCGCTACCAGCACTGCCAGCAAAACACGCACTACCCCTCCCCCCAATGGGAGAAACGAGTTGGTAAACAACTAATGCTAGCCGCACACTATACGATTTTGCACTGTGCACAGCACTAAGCCCTCGCATACTATACGACCCGCTCCCTATCGATCGGGAGGCCCCCGCACACTGTTCGACTCAAAGTTGACGCAAACCATGGCACTCTCGTGGCGTTCCAAGCGGATTTAGCGTGTACTAAAGGCCGTCGCACACCTACCCAAAAATCGGTCCGATTAAAAAATCTCTTCATCGTTTGTAAAATCGGCTCATCGCGACGCCTTCTGATAAACACCCGCACACCTACGATAAAATTTATTATTTAAATCTCCCTCAATTTCGGTCGTCCACGCTTTGTCTATGGTAGGCGCCATTTTGAATGTCATGTGACACGGGCACGTTCACCTATTGGCTGTTCAATATTTATCGTAGAGGATTTTTCTGAGTTCACGCGAACACCACAAAATTTTGTCGGATTACACAAAATCGCTTCAAAATAATCGGTTCAAAATCAAACATGTTTGATTTGGAACGATCACCCGATAAAAATAATCGTAAGTAAAATCGGCTACAAATGAACGCGCACACCTACCCGATATCGGCTGATTTTTATCGGGCCGATCAAATCGCGTGAAAAATCGGCTGGTGTGCGACAGCCTTGATGGCCACGCACACTATCCGAGTCGCGTCGTAAGCCCTCGCACACTATACGACCCGCTCCACTCCCGATTCAAAATTCGAATCGTGCCAAAATGACCTCCCGAGCCAAACTTAAGCCTCCCGATCCAGACATAAGCCTCCCGATCGCGCTCGGGTCGGATAGTGTGCGGCTAGCATAATACCATTGCCTGCTACTAAACCCTAACGCACTCCTCCTCCCCCAACTCACATTCAAAGTCGTCCGTTTATAGGGCAAAGGGAACGATGCTTAAATAGAGACGTCACAACAAACGTAGCAAAGTTATGGCTGCTACCAGCACGGCCCGCAAAACACGCACTACCCCTCCCCCACCAACCCACACGAGAGAGAAACGAGTTGGTAAGCACCTAATACTATTACCTGCTACCGAACCCTAACACACTCCCCCCCCCACCGTCACCCTCCCTCCCCCTAACTCACATTCAAAGTCATCCGTGTAGGGGAGAGGGAATGATGCCGAAGCCGGTGGTTCCTGGAAGCTTCCGTGATGGCCCGTGGTTACCGTCGTCAAGGTCATGATGACGTCAGCGTCCAGGAATACCGTCACGCTGCCATTGACCACCTACAAAGAGAGCGCTAGCCGATCAAAGGGTTGAATTGCGAAGGAAAATTCATACTAAACAAAAAAACTATACAAAATACAATACATAATACAATACACAATACAATACATAGTACAATAACATGAATACAAAACTAAATAAACTACAACATCCCGTTCTTTACATTTCAACTTACATGCGTTTTGCAAAATTTTAGGTCCCTTTTTAAACTTTTCTTCAGGTTTTTGGGTTTTCACGTGATGCACACGGTGCGTTCTCAGAAGAAACAGTGAATAGACAAAACGTGGCTGCAACGAACCGTTCTCGTCGCTTTGAGTTGAAAAAAATTTTAATTACTTAAGTTTGACCATAATATGTGCAAGAGGAGGAGAAGGACGTAATGAGAAAGTAAAAATGAAAAGCTAATAATCGCACAGCAGGGAAGGTGTCGAATGGCTGCAGATCACAGAGTTCATCATTTGAGAACCCCTACCTCAGGGAAGATATGAGAAAGTAAGTGCACCTATCCATGAAACGAACGCCTTTTACTAAAAAAAATTTTTGCTCGAGAAAGAGACAAAGGGCGAGTCAAAAGTCGAACAGAACTCCAGTAATAGGCACAATGACACGTACACAAGCGCGCGCATGCACGCACGTACACATTCACACACAGGTACGCATGCACGCGCACGCCTGCATGCGTGCACACACGCATACGTGTACACATGTATGTACGTACAAGCGCACGCACGTACACGCGCACGCACCCACGCATATACACATGCACGCGCTCACCTAGTCAAGCACGCACGCACGCACTCACGTACACACACAAACACGCACGCACGCGCCCACGCACACACGCACGCGCACGCATCAAGGTTAACAACATTACGGGTGGAAGTGTAAATATAAGAATTGGCAACGTAAGGCCATTCACACGTATTGAATAGCAGCACAGTAATTTGCACTATGACGGGGACAATCGGCATGCATTACCCAACCATGCACTACAATGGATGCCAGCGGGAGCACAGTTAATAGTTTCATAACCGCGAACGTGACTGATGGCTCGTACAAGCTCACGCGAGCTCTCTTTAATGGATACAGGTGAAACGTGTCTGTCGTCATAACTCAGCGCGCGCATATTCACATACTGAAGTCCCAACACAAATTGCCTTTTACACGGGGAGACATATAAACTGCAACCATTTGTATCGTAGGACGAACGCTAACCGACACCGGTAACCCCAAATGCACGCATGTGCATGCCTGCCATCAAAAACATGCAATTTGGAATCAGAAAATGACAACGATCATGCATTGCTAAAGTACAGTGGGTGGTGATATTTTATATGTGCCCTTTTACGTTACTTTGGCTCAGTGCGCTTTTAGCCTTGACCGCTATTCTTACAGTAAATATGAATTTCCCTCGTCTAGACTCTTTCTCCAGACTAGAATGGAGAGTAGGTAAACTATTCACATTTCCAACGCTGGTCCCATCTTTAATTTGACCAGTGACCGTTACTCTAGTTTAGAAACGACCTTCTAGTTTAGAAGCTTGACCTTTGGACAGTCTCTCTGCTCTTTGGCCTGGGAGGCAGCTATGGATGCATTATCAGCTTCATACTATGACTTCAGACACGCCGATCATTGAGTAAAAGCTTCGCAACTTCGAGTCTTCCCTCTCGCTCTCTCTCTCTCTCTCTCTCTCTCTCTCTCTCTCTCTCTCTCTCTTCCTCTCTCTCTCTCATCTCCTCTCCCTATGTCTCTCTCTCTCTCATCTCTCTCTCTCTCTCCCCCTCCCTCTCTCTTCATCTCCTCTCTCTCTCTCTCTCCTCTCTCTCCGTTCTCTTTCTTCCCCCTCTCTCTTCCCGCCTACCTCCTCTCTCTCTCTCTCCTCCCTCTCTTCTCTCAATCCTTTCTTACCTGCTCTCACCATCTCTCCTTCCTCCTCAACAGCACCACATTCTCTCCTGGTCTTTCCTGTCTGTCTCGTCTCTCCCACTCTCTGTCTTCCTCTCTCTCTCGCTGTTCTCTCTTCTCTCGTCAACAACATTTGTTACTTTCATTCACTTGTTTCTCTCCTCTCTCTTCTCCTCATTCTTTCTCTCCTCTCTCTCTCTCTCTCTCACTCTCTCTCCTCTCCCTTCACACTTCTCTCCCTAACGCCTCGTCCTCTCCGCTCATCTTCTGTCCGCCCGTCTCTCTCTCTCCGGTTCCTTCTCCGCTCCCTCCTCTCCTCGCTCGCTCGTCTCTCACATTCTCCCCTCCTCTCTCCCTCCTCACCCCTCCTCTCTCTCGCTCTCTCACATTTCTACACCTCTATAATGGTACTAAATTATAATTACGTAAGGCGACTCTAAGTACAACGACGATTACGGCTGCATTATCTAAATATCCAAAAACACAGCTGCTCGGCGTACAATTCAACACCCATCGTACGCACCTCTGCCCCCTCCCCCCGTGTCACAACAAGCGAACGCCATCATGTGCCTATGGCCCAACTGCCTGCGCCTGCCTGCCTCTGCCTACCTAGCTTTATTTATTCAATTACCCAATATATCGAACCTAGCCCAAACGGAGAGACGAATAACGAACCTTACGCTTTTGCTGCTGACCAGAGTCGTCTTATCGATGGCCCCACTGAATCCAGCTTACTGTACCCGACAACCTGCCAGCCTCTCCAATCCAACCGAATCCACCTACACATCATCACGAAAGTATCACGTCACGTGTGTTCTACCCATCTCGTATCAGGAAGACTGAATGTTTTCAAGGACTTTCAAGGACTATTTCAAAGGGACATTTTATCGGAAATCAAGGACATTTATCAGAACATTTTATCGAATCATACACTAGATCAACAAAAATACTGGATAATTTAATAACCCCATCTAAATTCACTGCATTCACCCTCAAACTTAACATACCTGGACAACATTAATAAACACCTTCTAAACACCTGTCACTATCTAACAACAACCTGATTTACTGACTGATTTTACGTGACTTACTGTAATTTGTGATCATCATTTAAACTGCTATCGTCTATAGCTTTTCAAGCGCCTCATTAACCAGAATTTTTATTGAGGTCTACCCATTAGATGGTACAAAATTCTTTTATTAACAAGGCAATGATCTTCTAAAACAAGGACATCGTTCATGAAATCAAGACTTTCAAGCACATGTAAACAATCATTACTAAAATTCAAGTACTTTCAAGACTGTCCTCACTCAAATCAAGGACTTTCCAAATGCCTGCACGAACCATGTTTACCAAAAACTAATTCATAATAAGTTGAATAAAGCAACTCGCCGATCTGTTGTTTGAGTTTCGGGGTTCGATGGCACTTGTTCCCCAACTAAGCATGAGAATCTAAGACATTATTGTCCGTGTTACAGATAATTATTCACTCTCTCTTCTCACATCTAACCACGAATTGAATCTCCTGAGCTAGAACGTGTGGGCATGGGTTTCACGGTAAGAAGCAGTGCCGGCCGACACAGATTCTTTTGGTCAGAATGGTTCGTGTACTGAAAAATACAGCACCTAAATAGTTACGTCCAAACCAACAAGGGTAATTTTAGAAGAATTTTGCATCCTGGTAAACACCCGCTCCACACGTTCTATCTAACATGGATGTGAAATAGAAGTCGTTAATTATCTGTCATATGTTGCAGCGGAAGGTTAGATACTGTTTCATTTTGGACAATATAGTGTTAAATATCTGTCCAGGGGGTGTCACAATATCCGTGTTAAATATCTGTTCATTGTTGTTCAGCGGAGTGATAAATAACTGTTTATTGTTACAATATAGGGTTAATACTTCCATTGTTCTCAATCTAGTTGTTTAATATCTGTTCACTGTTCACAATACACAGTTTAATATCTTCAATCTGTTTCGATTATGGTTTAAATAATCTGTTTCATTGTTCTGCACATATAACAGTGGTAACCGGTTCATAAAACATGTGCAATGGCTTGCTCACTGTTCATCAATGTAGTGTAGGTTCACTGCACTGTCGCCAAGGGTCATTGGTCATATATGTACCCAGAGTATAGGACCCTGATTTCCGAGTATGTCCGCCTAATCATATCCTAACGCCAACCTAACACCTAACCTACATATCAATAGTTACTCGGTACATCATTATACGCCATTTAACACGACACTCCTTCGGCCTCACTGTTCATTATTGGTCATTAATCGAGCGCTCAATGCACTCCCCACTAACCATGGTCTCAATGACGATCGTGAGGTCGTTGCTAGATAGATCCAGCAGCGAGATACGTAGCTACCCGGAGGCCGCCATCTCAACTGCCTACCCTACCATTGCTGCAAAAACGCCAGCGAATTCCCCAAACTGCGTGCTGTGGCTGTAAACATTGATACGCCATCCGCTAGTTCAATTATAGGTGACTAGCGGGAATAAGCCAGCATTGGGCCGCGAAATCAGTGTGTACTGTCCATGTCCGCCGCTTGTTACAAGGAAAATACCCCCAAACAATCCAACTATCATCTACCATCATCATCCATCCACCATCCCATCCTGCATCCATCCCAGTCGCCTCAGTCCATCCCATCCCAAGTCTCAACCCAATCCGATGCATCTCCTCCATCCCAATCCCATCAATCCACCCATCCCCATCCCATCCCATAATCGCATCGCCATCCCCATCCCCATCCCAATCCCACAACAATAAAAAAATATATAGATAAATCAAAAATAAAAGACATTAAAAATAAAAATAATAAATTTAATAAATTAATAAATTAAAAATAAATAAAAAATAAAAAATAATACATACTAAAGAGGTAGGTAAAGGGGAAAAAGGAAAAAAGGGGCAAATAAGTTCCCCAGCTGGGACTCGAACCCGGAATCCCGGTGTAGGAGACGGATGTTCTAGCGATTACGCCACTGCGCCGTTAAATTGACTACGTCACGAATTTTCTATGGTAAAATTAGTAAAATTTTTGTTGCCATTTTTTTACATTAAAAGTAAGAACTAACGGGACTAAACGTATCGTAAAATTCTTACCTGATAAGATTGTTTCTCAACTAGTTAAATGGACGATTGATATTAGTGTTCCTGACATTAATTGCTTGCTATGGGCTATGTATGCGTCACGAGTGTATGTTCACATCGAACAATATAGTAAAATAAGAAGTATAATGCCGCAATTTAACCATAAAAAGTGAACAGAATTACTTATATTTTGTGAAAAAGTGGAAATATTTTTTTATTTTATACTATTTACGGTGACATAATCACTTTAAGGGTATGCACCATGGATTCACACGTACGTGATGTTAATCTTTACGCACCGCCATCTATTGGTGAATAGAATTTTTATCAATTTTTAACTTTTTAACTTTAAAAAAAAAATCGTCTAAGAACACTCCCCGGGTAAAGGAATTCGCCCTCTGAAAATTGCATCCAGATCGCTTGGGCGGTTTGGCCGGGCACAGGGGACATACATACATACGAACAGAAATATAGATATATAGAATATATAGAATATATTACCATAGAATACCATAGAATACCATATATTACCATAGAATAGATTATCATAGAATAGATTACCATATAGAATATATAGAATAGATTACCATATAGAATATATAGAATAGATTACCATATAGAATAGATATAGATACTGAAATATAGATTAGATTACCAGTGGTCAAGTGACCTAGCTCGCACTAGCTACAATAAGTCAATAGAAAACCTGGCCAGGGAGATGCATTGAGGGGCTTACTAAACGAGCAGTCGATAACAGCAAAATTATGTCGGTATAAACATAGCTTTGACATATCGCACTCGATTTTCTCTTCTCTTCTCTCTCACAAATGAGATGGTTTGTAAAATTGCACTTGACGACCACCTGCAAATCTAATACACTCGAATTTTGAAACTGAATACCTGCATGCAGCGTGGTATTCTGTTACTTTCCAAGTTTTCCGTCCTGTTTAGGGAAAGTGGGCACACTTGTTTTTTTCGACGTTTTTCATGGTAACGTTAAATTATACGCCTATTTTAACGCCTTACGCGTCAACCCATCAACCCTCTCTACACGGTAGAAACACATGCTAGGTTACAGCTACCGCCACAATGGCCACGTTCGACTGTTACCTGTCATCCAGACTGGACTAGACACCGTGTAGTAGCCGGACCAAGGTTGGTTAGCAGTCATGAGACCCATGTTAGACCAAATTAAAGTGTCGTAGTAACTCGTCACGAGATTCCACGCTATCGTGGCCGTCATGTTGCCGTTTACGTAGTTCTGATTCACGACCTGAAATCGAGAGAGACCCACATCAACAGCTAACCATTAACATGAGTGTCAGCATCAGCATCAGCTTTGCTAATATGATATATGAGCGACGACTGGGCTATAATCCGCATTAGCAACGACAACAACTACGTCTATATGTTTATGAGTAATATGTTATTACAGTTAGATAATGCTAGGTTAATGGCCCAGAACTGACATTTTCAGTCATGGTTCTTACTAGTGATAGCGACCCTATTTGATCAATTTGACTGGCCATAGAAATCCGAAAACGTATAAGGACTTCCTCTCAATGGGATAAATCTTATTACGCCAGGGTGCGAAATTAACGCGAGTCCGGAGTCAAATACTCCCCGATTTACTGCCGGACTCCCTGATTTGACATATATGCAGGAGTCCGTGTGACTCCCTGAAAATTCTGCTATACTAACTAGTTCGTTCCAGAGCACGGCCTCGCGGAATTACAGTATTTTTCAGCAAATCTTTAATTTTGAACCTCAGACTGCAGACTCCCTCATTTTGCTGCGGACTCCCTCTTTTTGAGGGCAGGGAGTCCGTCGGACTCCCTTGTTCAAAAGTTAATTTCTACACCTGTTACATTATGTTGAATTATCGTTTAGTTCCTCAGCTAAACCATGCTGGCATTAGCACAGGTTTATTTGTGACAGTAGACCTCCTTAGAGTATAGTATAGTATAGTACTTATGGACACTGTGAGAATTCTCATCCTATTACCGGAAACATGCGCAG
The DNA here is from genome assembly GCF_000485595.1 of Priapulus caudatus. NCBI lineage: Eukaryota > Metazoa > Priapulida > Priapulimorpha > Priapulimorphida > Priapulidae > Priapulus > Priapulus caudatus. The sequence continues at coordinate 272,696 of NW_014577324.1, read as the reverse complement.
TAATGTCATTATTAATGTACAGGCTCTGTGGCAGAGGAACCTGGGCCATTAGCAGGGAAGCTGTCAACCTGTACCATAAATAGCTCGACACTCAGAGCAAATAAGTTAACTGATCGATGATTTTACTTATTACATACCTAGGTGTTAGTTAACACGCGCACTGTCGTGAATTCCCTCCACCCCTCCCCTTACTGTACTGTCTCGTGCTGTGACCCCCCCCCCCTTCCGCCTCCATACCGACCTCTAACCCATCTCCCACACATACCCTGGCCAAGCAACCTGCACCGGTGTTGTCGTTCACAGTGCTGTAATCTTCAGATGACCACAGTGGCTTGTTTGTCTCTAGCGCCTGCTTGGTCGTCAGGGTACCAGGGTAGTGGGCTCTGCAACAGATGTATATATAGTAAGTGCACAAATATTTTCACCTAGTAGAGAAATTATGTAATACCACGATCAAAACGCAAACATATATATATAATATATACTTACATTTACAATGTAAAGTACACGTTCGTTTATGGTAAAACTTGCGTGACAAATGTAATAGCTGACAGATATTAGTGAGAAAAGCTAGCATGGTTATTTCTGTTAATAAAAGTGTCAATGACACTGTAGCTCACCACAAAAAAGGACACAAATGAGTGAGTGAGAAGAAGTCAGTTTTAATTGAGCAACCATCGACGTACATTATAGAAACGAAGAGTATATATGGGAGAACTCTCATTATATACTCTTGATAATTATATGTGTAATTTTTTATGTGAAAATAATAAATAAAGCAAACCTGACCTACATCGTGCTTCAACATGCCACTTCAGCGTACGGAATGATGGTCTCGATATCCGTGTGCGCGAAAAACACCACACTAAGATTTTGACGGCAAAATTAAAAAAGTAAGCTTAGGCTAATAATCGAATAATAACGCGTTAACGTTATTTTTTTTGTCACGTATATCGTGAAAGCGTTGATCTGTCAAGTACACTCAACGCCATACCAACACTATGGACCGGATCGATCAGAAGCTGCGCCCGATCGCTCATCGTTACAAATCTCGTTGAGTCATAAAATTTTGCCACACCTCTGCATTTGCATCAGCAAGCCTACCGATCACTCGATCCATGCCATCGCAGTGCACGTTTCGGATCAAGCAGCGAGAATTTTGCGAGTATTCGCGTGCGTAAATTCACGCACGCTAAAGCGCGTGCGTGCGCGGCGGAGGCCCCGAGAATGCGAGTGTGTTTAGTCACGTTTATTACGAGTAATTGATTGTTTTCGTTCTCCCCTCTCCCCCTCTACACTCCCTCATCGCCCACCCCCCCCACTATTTCCCCCTCTCCCGCCTCCCCACACCGCGCGCCAGCTTCTCCCACCATCTCCTTTCTCTCGACACACTCGTCCGCTTCTCCTGCCTCTCTCCGCCTCTCCTGACTCTGCCCATGCCATCCCACACTCCCTGCTGCACTGACTACCTGCATGAATGCGCGACTTTTGTCGATTTTTCATCTCGACCTTTCACCGGGACCCAATTTTAGAACGATTACACGATTGTCAGGTTTGGGTAAATGCATTATTTCCCGCTGTTTGGAAACCGCGCATTTTCGACGCAGGTTTACGAAAACGCAGTTATCAGTTGTTGTCACGTATAAGGACTGCGCAATCGACATGTCTGCAAAGTATGATTCATTAGCGCGGTAATATCCCCACGTAGCGTAGGATAGCGCGCATTGTTTAGTTGCCACGTCGCGCACTCCTCCCATCTATACATGCATCAATCCTGCCTTTCTCTCATCTTTCAACGGCACTCAGTTGGTATTATTTTCAGCTCATTACCGGCGCAGAGAATATTGCATCATAATGATTTGTTTCATCTCATTAGTAAATTACAGATACGCGCAGAATCAAATATGACAAGAGATTGCTTATTGCGTCAACATGTCGCTGTAAGCGCGCATACTGGCTTCCGAGTTGGACTGCTGTTACGTTGCAATGCTATATACAACACACACACGGACGGCTTCAGTATAAAGAGCAGGAGTTTTTAACGCTGTAGGCTCCATGGACCCCTTGGGGGTCGCGTGGATAGGCGTCTCATGGGTCTCGTGAACCGAAGGCGCATAAAATGATATGGTTAAATTAGCTTACTGATTGCATTTACTGGAGGGTCTGTATGACTTTGCACCAGATTCTCAGAGGGGTCCATGACTCAAAAAGGTTAGGAACCACTGTTTTAGAGGAGAATTACTGAGCTATGAGAGGGATGCGGTAGTGTGTTGTGTGTCTCTCTCCTCATCCTCTCTGCTATCTCTCTCGTCATCATCTCTCATCTCTCTCTCTCTCTCTCCCTGCCCTCCCTCCCTCCTTCCGCATCCGTCCCATCCCTCCGCATCCCATCCCGTCCTCTCTCGTCATCTCGTCTCTCTCTCTCTCCTCTCATCTAGAGCACGCTCATCGATCTCTCTCTCTCTCTATCTCTCGTCATAATCTCATCGTCCTCTCTCTCTCTCTCTCCTTCTCTCATCTCTCTCTCCTCTCGTCGTCTCTCGTACGTCTTCATCTCTCTCATCTCGCTCTCTCTATCCTCGCTCGTCGGCTGCTTCCGCTCTCTCTCTCTCTCCTCTTCTCGCTCCTCTGGGTACCTCAATATCTCTCTCTCTCGCTCTCATCCTCTCTACTCTCATCTCTCCATCTCATCTCTCTCTCTCTCCTCCTCTCTCTCTCTTCTCTCTCATCGCTCTCTCTCCTCTCTCTCTCTCTCTCTCCTCTCTACTCTCCAGCTCCTCTCTCTCTCTCTCTCTCTCTCTCCCTTCCTCTCTCTCGCTCTCTCCTCGGCTCATCTCAGATCTCTCTCCTCCCCTCGCTCCCTCCCTCATCTCCCGTCGCCTCACTCTCTCTCTCTCCCTCTCTCAGCTCCACTCATCTCCTTCTCACTCCTCTCTCCTCGCTGTCCTCCTTCTTCGCACTCTCTCCTCTCATCTCTCCCATCACGCCTACCTCTGACGTCTCTCTCCTCTCTGCTTCTACTCTCTCTCTCTCTTCCCTTTCCTCTGTTCTATCTTCCTTCTCTACTCTCTTCTCCTCCTATCCTCCTCGACTCGCTTCATCTCTCTCCTCTCTCCTATCCTCTCTCGTCTC
>NW_014577324.1:261954-267961 GCF_000485595.1 Priapulus caudatus | reverse complement strand
GGAATGTTGCATGTTGAATGTTGCATGTTGCATGTTGAATGTTGCATGTTGAATGCTGCTGCACGTTGAATGCTGCATGTTGAATGTTGCATGTTGAATGTTGCATGTTGAATGTTGCATGTTGAATGTTGCATGTTGAATGTTGCATGTTGAATGTTTAATGTTGCATGTTGAATGCTGCTGCACGTTGAATGCTGCATGCTGAATGCTGCATGTTGAATGTTGAATGTTGCACGCAACACTGCCACTCTGATTCTCGCTGTTTTGGTTCGGAGTATGGACAGTGGTGAACTCACCCCAGTATCTGCACGGCTTTAGAGAGAGTGGAGTCGTTAAGCATCGTAGGTGCCAACTCCCAGTGCAAGTCACCTGTGTGAACAACAAGCAATACTAACTACTCGGGCACATTTCAAGTCGGGCCTAGCATCAACAAACAACGAAACACAACAACAACAAAAACAACAACAACAACAACAATAACGAAGATATAAATCCATTGGCCTCGTCTCTGTTGCTCAATGGTTTGATGGTAGTAGATCCAAGTCTTTATAAACTAAAATTTTCCTTTTCCTGCCAAATCCGAAACAGGCGACTACCTTCCTACATGCAGCTAGACAGCTACAGTCAAACCTGTGCCAGTGGTCACCTTTATAAAACGGCCACCTGCCTATAAATAACACTTGCTATTTCCATTGAGCAGCAATTGCACAGTGAATCAAACCTCTATAGAAAGAACGCCTGTTTATAAAGGACACTTTGGGAGGGGGGTCCTTAGAGTGACCATCATAAACACATTGTTACACGGGTTCTATAAATTTGCTCCTGCTATGTCCTGAACTTGGCAACTGACCATATCCTAAAGTAACATGGACTCCAAAACTGAGTGCTACCTTCACCCAAGTTGTCTTTCAACTCAGATTCTCCGCCACTGCTTTTTTAATGATAGCAAGGAACGGTTTTTTTCATTACTCGACTAACCCAATAAGTGACTTGGCTTCTCCCGCTGCAGTTTTGACGTTTACAGATGGGAATTATTGTCTAGTGTACTTACACGGTTTCAACCAACCATCTTGTGACATTCTAGCAAGAAAAGGGGAGGCGAGATTAATTCAATTTTTGCAGAACGTTGGAGTGCCTTGGCCAAAAAGTCTCATTTCGACGAGATATATTAGAGCAAATTAAATGTCTACGAGAGCTGACATTTCTGAGCTATTTCCCTACGGCAACGCTCACGACTTGAAGACACCGACAACACAACAGGGTGACGGACACGATCCGGTTTGCAAGGTCGTGCAAGGTCGTGCTTCCGTGAGGTCTCATCTACACCTCGACACGACGCACGCACGCACGCACACGCGTACGCACGTACGCACGCACGCACGCACGCACACACACACGCACGCATGCACGTACAAACACACACGCATGCAGAATGGCACGGACAGTGGCCCGCGGTCGTGCGGAGAAGTCAAGAACATATATGCTATATAATTGCCAAACCCTACCTAATTTGCATATTTTTTTTAAATATCAAAACCCCTAGCCTTTATTCATTCACATACCAAAAATGAGCAAAATCCGTTGAACCTGAACTGACTAATGGACATTCCCATTTTTGCCAAAAAATTGCCGTGGCTCGAAAGTACGTCGACTGGCGTGCTCCAAAATAGGACGTTTAATATGGGAGCATAGCAGTAACAACTATACCCAATTTCAAACATGTGGGTCAAACGGTTCCTGAGTTATCGTTGACGGTAGCCAAATGTTGACGGACGGACGGACGGACGGACGGACGGACGGACGGACGGACGGACGGACGGACGGACGGACGGACGGACGGACGTACGATGGACGACGACCCATGGCAATAGCTCAGCTTGACGATGTCAATGTGAGCTAATAAATGGCATGCATCTTGTCAACAATATTAACGCGTGATTTCCGAACCACAAATTAACAAATATGATATAAATTACATGTAAGCGCCATCACCTTCGTAGTAACGTGACTATAACGTCGCCAATAATGCAGACGAAACCACTACACCTCCACTTGTACCCACTTTCACCGCGAAAATATTCGCGCAATATACGCAGATACGCATTCACGGTTTACAAACTGCCGATGCACAACCCTCTTAACCGGCTCCGCCTCCTTTCTATCTCATTAATCAACAACATCTTAAGCTCGAATCACAGAAACCACACATCCCACGCTGGTAAGTACATGTGATCCAGTAGAGATAAAACCGCGAGAATCAACAACGCACGGTCGTCGCAATAACGACGGCGACACGTCAAAATCGTCATCGTCATCGTCGTCGTCGTCGTCATCGTCATCGTCGTCGTCATCGTCATCGTCGTCGTCATCGTCATCGTGCGTGCATCAACGCGGGAGCGTCAGCGGCGTGTTTCACGTCATCGACTACGACCTAGATTTGCAGTAGCTCTACCAGTGTAACCCCTTCACTCTCTCTACAGGCAGTGAGCTAGATTTGCGGTGGCGGCGGTGGCGGCGGCGGGCGTTGTCGGGGTGCAGTTACAACGTGAAGACACACTGGTCGTGAAGATACGCACGCACGCATGCACGCACACGCACGCACGCGCACGCACGCACGCACACGCACGCACATGCACGCACGCACGCACACACACGCACGCACGCATGCGCTCACTCATTAACCGCAGCAGATCAATCAGCACCTAATTACAGACTCATATTTGCCGAACAGCGGGGAGGCCGCATAATGCAATCCCTCCCTGAACAAAGAGATCACGCTGGGGGGAAGCGTAGCAGGAAAGCCGGGTATCATAGAGACACGTTAGCGACTCGTGTAGAGAGAATATCTACATGCGTGTATATGCTAATACCTTGCGTGGAGAGGCGTAGCAGGAAAGCCACAAGGCACGTTAGGGACTCGTGTGGAGGGAATATCTATATGCGTCTATACGCCAATACCTTGAGTAGGGAGGAGGGGGGGGAGAGCGCGAGCCGGGTGTCAAGCCAAGGTAATGCATACATAATTAGCGGACCATTCAATATGCATATAATACGCGTACATTTGTCGGTAAATGAAAGACCGTGACCCGTCGTTTCATGAGAAAGCTCGACCGTGCGAAGCCATTCTCTAAAATTGCGCAGACGTGACTTGCGATGAAATGAAACGTGCCCAAACGACGAAGGGTTGGCCATGCACACACGTGCTGCGGCCTATATGTTTGCCTCATCTATGGTCCACATCACGTCTCATTACATAACCATCATTCATTTGTCGTCATGCAAACGCATTTCGGCTTTATTTATTTATTACGCACTTTATTGAATTCTGGGGGTAACGCGGAGCCGGAAGAGAGAGAAAGAGAGAGAGAGAGAGAGAGAGAGAGAGAGAGAGAGAGTCACTCTCTTCCTCTATCGCTCTCTCTCTCTCTCGCTCTCTCGCTCTCTCTCTCTCGCCCTCGCTCTCCCTCTCTCTCTCTCTCTCTCTCTCTCTCTCTCTCTCTCTCTCTCTCTCTCTCCAGTCTACACCCTTCTTATAATGGGACTATCTAGTAATTACGTAAGGCGACTCTATAGGAGGCACGACGATTACGGCCGCCATTATGCCTAATTATTCGCAAAAACACGAGCTGGCTTCGCGTATCAATTCAACACCCATCGACGTCACCGCTGCCCCCTCCCCCCGATGTCACAAACAAGCGAACGCTCATCATGTGCCTATGCCTCAACCTGCCTGTCTGCCTGCCTGCCTGCCTGCCTACCTAGCTTTATTTTTATTCAATACCCGAATATATCGAACTAGCCAAACGGAGAGACGAATTATACGAACCTGTACGGCTTCTTGCTGCTGGAACAGAGTCGTCTTATCGGATGCCCCACTGAAGTCCAGCTTACTGTACCACACCTCCAGCCTCTCAATGCCAACCTGAATCACGACACATCATCACGAAGTTATCACGTCTACCGTGGTGGTGCTTACCCATGGTTCGTACAGGAAGACTGAATTTTTTTTCAAGGACTTTTCAAGGACTTTTCAAGGACATTTTATCGGAAATTCAAGGACATTTTATCAGACATTTTATCGGAATTCATACACAGAACAAAACATACCTGGATTAATTTAATAACCCCATTCTTAATCACTGCATGTCACCTCTAAAACTTAACATTACCTGGATCACATTAATAAACCCTTCTAAACACTGTCACATCTACAACATACCTTGATTTACTGACTGATTTTAGTGACTTACTGTAATTTGTGATCATCATTTAACTGTCTATCGTGTCTATAGCTTTTTAAGCTCATTTAACGGAATTTTTATTGAGGTTTACACATTATTGATGGTACAAAATTTCTTTTTATTACAGGCAATGATTCTTTCTAAAAATTCAAGGACATTTTCATGAAATTCAAGGACTTTTCAAGCACAAAATCAACATTTACTAAATTCAAGTACTTTTCAAGGACTCCCCTCAAATTCAAGTACTTTTCAAGGACTCCCCTCAAATTCAAGGACTTTTCAAGGACTGCACGAACCATGTTACCAAAAACAATTCATAATAATGTTAATTAAACAAACTCGCTCGTTCGTGTTTTGAGTTTCGTCGATGGCACGTTGGTTCCCTCAACGTAGCATGGAGAGATCTTTAACAGTTTTTGTCTGTTACTAGATGAATGTATTCACTCTCTCTCTCTCTCTCTAACTCACGAATGATCCGCTGAGATGGAACGTGGCATTTTGTGGTTTCACTGTGTAAGAAGGCAGTGCCGGCCGGACACATTCAGAATGGTTGTGTGACTGAAAAAAACAGCACCTGAATGTTACGTCTCAAATAGGCAAGTGTAATTTTTTTAGAATAATTTGGCATCCTGTGTTAACACACACACAGTTCTATTGTTAACATGGATGTGACAATGAAGTGGTTTAATATCTGTTCATTGTTGTGCAGCGGAGTGGTTAAATAGCTGTTTATTGTTGGACAATATAGTGGTTTAATATCTGTCCATTGTTGTTAGCAAGTAAAGGGCTTATATATATCAAGTTATTACATTAAGTTCTGTACCTGCGACTATCTGTACGTCGTGCAGCTGACGGTAGTCTAGCAGCTTCCGCAGCAGCTTCACGTATTCCACGTCCGGCTCTCGTTCGTTCCAGATCTGCGAGAGAAAAAAAAACACACACTGAACGTCGTTTTCAGCCGCGGCGGAATCTCTCGACGATTTGCGCGACTTCTCGGAGATTTGCGAGTCAGTGCGACGATTCGCGCGTCGCCGACGTTGTCGCAATTTGCCGCTGCGAGGGTGGAGGGAGATTACGGAAGCACGACCTTGCACGACCTTGCGAACCAGATCGTGTCCGTCACCCAGTTGTGTCGTCGGTGGCTTCGAGTCGTGAGCGTTGCCGTAGGGAAATTGCTCAGAAATGTCAGGAATTTCTCCTAGATATTTAATTTGCTCTAATAATATCTCGTCGAGATGGGACTCTTTCGTAAAGGCACTCCAATGTTCCGCAGAAATTGAATTAATGCCGCCCTCCCCTTTTTCTTGCTTGAACGTCCCAAGATGGTTGAATAAAACCCTGTCTTAACCTTACGGTGTAAGAACTCGGCTGCTGTGCACCACTCTACACGTTGACGTGGCTATAGGTTTCCTACTGCTGTCATTTGCACTCTGGATGGCTACAGGTAATGAATATTTTCAAAAAACGCAACGTTTTACCCACCACATATGATCAATAGTTAATCATGGCATGGTGATTTTCCTCGATGGATTTGCACAATGCGATGCATGTAACATCCCTGTAGGCATTCGGCTGTTATTTTACACTCGTGATAGCCCGCACAGACTAGTAAGTCACGTACACATGGTCCTCTTTTATGCCAGCAGGTTTTTTCACTACAGATCTCTACAAGATGTCTATTTTCAGCATTGTTAAGTGGGAGTACTTAACGATTGTTTTTTTATACTCGTTGACACACAAACAATCCTTATAAAACAGCATGTATA